>NC_142515.1:68425000-68605000 GCF_057876585.1 Rhinolophus sinicus | reverse complement strand
GTTTAGGGATAGGCTTGTGTTAGGGTTAGGGTTAAGGTTAGTGTTAAGGTTCAGGTTAGGTTTGCGTTAGGGTTAGTGTTAGGGTTAGGGTTAGCTTTGCGTTAGGGTTCGGGTTAGTGTTAGGTTTAGGGTAAGATTTGCGTTAGGGTTAAGGTTAGGGTTAGGGTTAGGGTTAGGGTTAGGGTTAGGGTTAGGGTTAGAGTTAGGGTTAGGGTTAGTGTTTGGGTTAAGTTAGCGTTAGGGTTATGGTTATGGTTAGGTTTAGGGATAGGTTAAGGGTTAGGTTTGCGTTAGGGTTAGGGTTAGTGTTAGGGTTAGGGTTAGGGTTAGGTTTGCTTTAGGGTTAGGGTTAGGGTTAGGGTTATGTTTAGGGTTAGTTTTGCGTTAGGGTTAGGGTTAGGGTTAGGGTTGGGATTTAGGGTTAGATTTAGGGTTAGGGTTATGGTTAGGTTTGCGTTAGGGTTAGGGTTACGGTTATCGTTAGGGTTAGGGATAGGGCTAGGTTTTAGGGTTAGGGTTAGGGTTAGCGTTAGGATTTTATGGTTAGCGTTATGTTTAGGGTTAGATTTGCGTTAACGTTAGGTTTAGGGTTAGCGTTATGTTGGGTTAGGGTTAGGGTTAGGGTAGGGATAGGGTTAGGGTTAAGTTAGGGTTAGGGTTACGGTTAGGTTTATGGATAGGGTTAGGTTTAGGGATAGGCTTGTGTTAGGGTTAGGGTTAGGGGTAGGGTTAGGGTTAGGTATGCGTTAGGGTTAGGGTTAGTGTTAGGCTTAGGGTAAGATTTGCGTTAGGGTTAAGGTTAGGGTTAGGGTTAGGGTTAGGGTTAAGTTTAGGGTTAGGGTTAGGGTTAGTGTTAGGGTTAGGGTTAAGTTAGCGTTAGAGTTATGGTTATGGTTAGGTTTAGGGATAGGTTAAGGGTTAGGTTTGCGTTAGGGTTAGGGTTAGTGTTAGGGTTAGGGTTAGGGTTAGATTTGCGTTAGTGTTAGGGTTAGTGTTAGGTTGAGGGTTAGGTTTGCGTTATGGTTAGGGTTAGGGTTAGGGTTAGGGTTTAGGGTTAGGGTTAGGGTTAGGATTAGGTTTAGGGTTAGAGGTAGGGTAGTGTTAGAATTAGGTTAGAGTCAAAGTTGGGGTTAGTTTTAGGGTTAGGTTTAGGGTTAGGGTTAGGGTTAGACTTAGGATTAGGGTTACATTAGGGTTATGGATAGTGTTAGAGTTAATGTTTAAGTTTAGGGTATGGTTAGTGTTAGGGTAGGAGTTATGGGTAGGGGTAGGTTTAGGGTTAGGTTTAGGGTTAGGGTTAGGGTTAGGTTAAGGGTAGGGGTAGGTTTAGGGTTAGCGTTAGGGTTACGGTTACGTTAGGGTTAGGGTTAGGTTTCGGGATAGGGTTAGGTTTAGACTTTGGTTAGGTTAGCGTTAGGGTTAGGGTTAGGGTTAGGTTTCGGTTAGCATTAGTTTTAGGATTAGGGTTAGGGTTATTTTTCCATTAGGGTTAGGGTTAGGGTTAGGGTTAGGGTTAGGGTTAGGTTTAGGTTTAGGTTTGCGTTAGGGTTAGGGTTAGGGTTAGCGATAGGGCTAGGGTTTAGGGTTAGGATTAGGGTTAGGGTTAGGGTTATGTTTAGGTTAGGGTTAGGGTTAGGGTTAGATTGGCGTTTGGTTTAGGGTTAGGTTTAGGGTTCGGGTTAGGGTTAGGTTTGCGTTAAGGTTAGGGTTAGGATTAGGTTTAGGGTTAGGGTTAGGGTTAGGGATAGGGTTAGGTAGGCGTTAGAGTTAGGGTTAGGTTTAGGGTTAGGGTTAGGATTAGGATTAGGGTAACGGTTAGGTTTGCGTTACGGTTAGGGTTAGGGTTAGGGTTAGGGTTTAGGGTTAGGGTTTAGGGTTAGGGTTAGGGTTAGGGTTAGGGTTAAGTTAGGGTTAGGATTACGGTTAGGTACGGATGGGTTAGGTTTAGGGATAGGCTTGTGTTAGGGTTAGGGTTAAGGTTAGTGTTAAGGTTCAGGTTAGGTTTGCGTTAGGGTTAGTGTTAGGGTTAGGGTTAGCTTTGCGTTAGGGTTCGGGTTAGTGTTAGGGTTAGGGTAAGATTTGCGTTAGGGTTAAGGTTAGGGTTAGGGTTAGGGTTAGGGTTAGGGTTAGGGTTAGGGTTAGGGTTAGTGTTTGGGTTAAGTTAGCGTTAGGGTTATGGTTATGGTTAGGTTTAGGGATAGGTTAAGGGTTAGGTTTGCGTTAGGGTTAGGGTTAGTGTTAGGGTTAGGGTTAGGGTTAGGTTTGCTTTAGGGTTAGGGTTAGGGTTAGGGTTAGGGTTGGATTAGGGTTAGGGTTAATGTTAGGGTTAATTTTGCTTTAGGGTTAGGGTTAGGGTTACGGTTATGGTTATGGTTAGGGTTAGGTCTAAGGTTAGTGTTAGGGTTAGGGTTAGCGTTAGGTTTGCGTTAGGGTTAGGGTTAAGGTTAGTTTTAAGTTTAGGGTTAGATTTAGGGTTAGGGTTATGGTTAGGTTTGCGTTAGGGTTAGGGTTACGGTTATCGTTAGGGTTAGGGATAGGGCTAGGGTTTAGGGTTAGGGTTAGGGTTAGCGTTAGGATTTTATGGTTAGCGTTAAGTTTAGGGTTAGATTTGCGTTAACGTTAGGGTTAGGGTTAGCGTTATGTTGGGTTAGGGTTAGGGTTAGGGTTAAGTTAGGGTTAGGGTTACTGTTAGGTTTATGGATAGGGTTAGGTTTAGGGATAGGCTTGTGTTAGGGTTAGGATTAGGGATAGGGTTAGGGTTAGGTATGCATTAGGGTTAGGGTTAGTGTTAGGCTTAGGGTAAGATTTGCGTTAGGGTTAAGGTTAGGGTTAGGGTTAGGGTTTGGGTTAAGGTTAGGGTTAGGGTTAGGGTTAGTGTTAGGGTTAGGGTTAAGTTAGCGTTAGAGTTATGGTTATGGTTAGGTTTAGGGATAGGTTAAGGGTTAGGTTTGCGTTAGGGTTAGGGTTAGTGTTAGGGTTAGGGTTAGGGTTAGGTTTGCGTTAGGGTTAGGGTTAGGGTTAGGTTGAGGGATAGGTTTGCGTTATGGTTAGGGTTAGGGTTAGGGTTACGGTTTAGGGTTAGGGTTAGGGTTAGGATTAGGTTTAGGGTTAGAGGTAGGGTTAGGGTTAGAATTAGGTTAGGGTCAAAGTTAGGGTTAGTTTTAGGGTTAGGTTTAGGGTTAGGGTTAGGGTTAGACTTAGGATTAGGGTTACATTAGGATTATGGATAGTGTTATTGTTAATGTTTAAGTTTAGTGTTATGGTTAGTGTTAGGCTTTGAGTTATGGGTAGGGGTAGGTTTAGGGTTAGGTTTAGGGTTAGGGTTAGGGTTAGGTTAAGGGGTAGGGGTAGGTTTAGGATTAGCGTTAGGGTTATGGTTACGTTAGGGTTAGGGTTAGGTTTCGGTATAGGGTTAGGTTTGCGTTAAGGTTAGGGTTAGGATTAGGTTTAGGGTTAGGGTTAGGGTTAGGGTTAAGTTTGCGTTAGGGTTAGGGTTAGGGTTAGGTTTAGATTTATGTTTGCTTTAGGGTTAGGGTTAGGGTTAGGGTTAGGATTTAGGGTTAGGGTAACGGTTAGGTTTGCGTTACGGTTAGGGTTAGGGTTAGGGTTATGGTTAGGGTTAGGGTTTAGGGTTAGGGTTAGGGTTAGGGTTAGGGTTAGGTTTAAGTTAGGGTTAGGGTTACGGTTAGGTTTACGGATAGGGTTAGGTTTAGGGATAGGCTTGTGTTAGGGTTAGGGTTAGGGATAGTGTTAAGGTTCAGGTTAGGTTTGCGTTAGGGTTAGGGTTAGGGTTAGGTTTAGATATGCGTTAGGGTTAGGGTTAGAGTTAGGGTTAGAGTTATGTGTAGGGGTAGGTTTAGGGTTAGGTTTAGGGTTAGGGTTAGGGTTAGGTTAAGGGGTAGGTGTAGGTTTAGGGTTAGCGTTAGAGTTATGGTTACATTAGGGTTAGGGTTAGGTTTCGGGATAGGGTTAGGTTTCGACTTTGGTTAGGTTAGCGTTAGGGTTAGGTTTAGGGTTAGGTTTCGGTTAGCATTAGTTTTAGGATTAGGGTTAGGGTTATTTTTCCATTAGGGTTAGGGTTATGGTTAGGGTTAGGGTTAGGTTTAGGTTTAGGTTTGCGTTAGGGTTAGGGTTAGGGTTAGCGATAGGGCTAGGGTTTAGGGTTAGGATTAGGGTTAGGGTTATGTTTAGGTTAGGGCTAGGGTTAGGGTTAGATTGGCGTTAGTTTTAGGTTTCGGTTTAGGGTTAGGGTTAGGGTTAGGTTTGCGTTAGGGTTAGGGTTAGGATTAGGTTTAGGGTTAGGGTTAGGGTTAGGGTTAGGGTTAGGTTTGCGTTAGGGTTAGGGTTAGGGTTAGGGTTAGGTTTAGGTTTAGGTTTGCGTTAGGGTTAGGGTTAGGGTTAGGTTCGGGATAGGGTTAGGTTTAGACTTTGGTTAGGTTAGCGTTAGGGTTAGGGTTAGGTTTCGGTTAGCATTAGTTTTAGGATTAGGGTTAGGGTTATTTTTCCATTAGGGTTAGGTTTAGGGTTAGGGTTATGGTTAGCGATAGGGCTAGGGTTTAGGGTTAGGGTTAGGGTTAAGGTTAGGGTTATGTTTAGGTTAGGGTTAGGGTTAGGGTTAGGGTTAGCGATAGGGCTAGGGTTTAGGGTTAGGATTAGGGTTAGGGTTAGGGTTAGGGTTAGGGTTAGGGTTAGGGTTAGGGTTAGGGTTAGGGTTTTGTTTGCGTTAGGGTTAGGGTTAGGATTAGGTTTAGGGTTAGGGTTAGGGTTAGGTTTGCGTTAGGGTTAGGGTTAGGGTTTAGGGTTAGGTTTAGGTTTAGGTTTGCGTTAGGGTTAGGTTTAGGGTTAGGGTTAGGGTTAGGATTTAGGGTTAGGGTTACGGTTAGGTTTGCGTTACGGTTAGGTTTAGGGTTAGGGTTAGGGTTAGGGTTAGGGTTTAGGGTTAGGGTTAGGGTTAGGGTTAGGGTTAGGGTTAAGTTAGGGTTAGGGTTACGGTTAGGTTTATGGATAGGGCTAGGTTTAGGGATAGGCTTGTGTTAGTGTTAGGGTTAGGGTTAGGGTTAGGGTTCAGGTTAGGTTTGCGTTAGGTTTAGGGTTAGGGTTAGGGTTTGGTATGCGTTAGGTTTAGGGTTAGTGTTAGGGTTCGGGTAAGTTTTGTGTTAGGGTTAAGGTTAGGGATAGGATTACGGTTAGGGTTAGCGTTAGGGTTAGGGTTAGTGTTAGGGTTAAGTTAGCGTTAGGGTTATGGTTATGGTTAGGTTTAGGGATAGGTTAAAGGTTAGGTTTGCGTTAGGGTTAGGGTTAGTGTTAGGGTTAGGGTTAGGGTTAGGTTTGCGTTAGTGTTAGTGTTAGGGTTAGGTTGAGGGTTAGGTTTGCGTTATGGTTATGGTTAGGGTTAGGGTTAGGGTTAGGGTTTAGGGTTAGGGTTAGGGTTAGGATTAGGTTTAGGGTTAGAGGTAGCGTTAGGGTTAGAATTAGGTTACGGTCAATGTTAGGGTTAGTTTTAGGGTTAGGTTTAGGGTTAGGGTTAGGGTTAGACTTAGGATTAGGGTTACATTAGGGTTATGGATAGTGTTAGAGTTAATGTTTAAGTTTAGGGTTATGGTTAGTGTTAGGGTTAGAGTTATGGGTAGGGGTAGGTTTAGGGTTAGGTTTAGGGTTAGGGTTAGGGTTAGGTTAAGGGGTAGGGGTAGGTTTAGGTTTAGCGTTAGGGTTATGGTTACGTTAGGGTTAGGGTTAGGTTTCGGGAAAGTGTTAGGTTTAGACTTTGGTTAGGTTAGCGTTAGGGTTAGGGTTAGGGTTAGGTTTCGGTTAGCATTAGTTTTAGGATTAGGGTTAGGGTTTTTTTTCCATTAGGGTTAAGGTTAGGGTTAGGGTTAGGGTTAGGTTTAGGTTTAGGTTTGCGTTAGGGTTAGGGTTAGGGTTAGCGATAGGGCTAGGGTTTAGGGTTAGGATTAGGGTTAGGGTTAGGGTTATGTTTAGGTTAGGGTTAGGGTTAGGGTTAGATTGGCGTTTGGTTTAGGGTTAGGTTTAGGGTTAGGGTTAGGGTTAGGTTTGCGTTAAGGTTAGGGTTAGGATTAGGTTTAGGGTTAGGGTTAGGGTTAGGGTTAGGTTTGCGTTAGGGTTAGGGTTAGGGTTAGGTTTAGGTTTAGGTTTAGGTTTGCGTTAGGGTTAGGTTTAGGGTTAGGGTTAGGGTTAGGGTAGGATTTAGGGTTAGGGTAACGGTTAGGTTTGCGTTACGGTTAGCGTTACGGTTAGGATTAGGTTTAGGGTTAGGTTTAGGGTTAGGGTTAGGGTTAGGGTTAGGGTTAGGGTTAGGGTTAAGTTAGGGTTAGGGTTACGGTTAGGTTTACGGATAGGGTTAGGTTTAGGGATAGGCTTGTGTTAGGGTTAGGGTTAGGGATAGGGTTAGGGTTCAGGTTAGGTTTGCGTTAGGGTTAGGGTTAGGGTTAGGGTTAGTGTTAGGGTTAGGGTAAGATTTGCGTTAGGGTTAAGGTTAGGGTTAGGGTTAGGGTTAGTGTTTGGGTTAAGTTAGCGTTAGGGTTATGGTTATGGTTAGGTTTAGGGATAGGTTAAGGGTTAGGTTTGCGTTAGGGTTAGGGTTAGTGTTAGGGTTAGGGTTAGGGTTAGGTTTGCGTTAGTGTTAGGGTTAAGGTTAGGTTTAGGTTGGCTTTAGGGTTAGGGTTAGGGTTAGGGTTGGGTTAGGGTTAGGGTTAATATTAGGGTTAGGTTTGCTTTAGGGTTAGGGTTACGGTTATGGTTATGGTTAGGGTTAGGTCTAGGGTTAGTGTTAGGGTTAGGGTTAGCGTTATGTTTGCGTTAGGGTTAGGGTTAGTGTTAGGGTTAGGGTTAGGGTTAGGTTTGCTTTAGGGTTAGGGTTAGGGTTATGGTTAGGGTAGGGTTAGGGTTAAGGTTAGGGTTATTATTTAGGGTTAGGTTTGCATTACGTTTAGGGTTAGGGTTCGGGTTAGGGTTAGGTTTGCATTTGGGTTAGGGTTAGGGTTAGGGTTACGGTTATGGTTAGGGTTAGGGTTAGGTTTGTGTTAGGGTTAGGGTTAGGGTTATGGTTTGGGTAAGGGATAGGGTTAGGTTTGCGTTAGGGTTAGGGTTAGGGTTATGTTTAGGGTTAGTTTTGCGTTAGGGTTAGGGTTAGGGTTAGGGTTAGGATTTAGGGTTAGGTTTGCGTTAGGTTTAGGGTTAGGGTTAGGGTTAGGGTTAGGTTTGCGTTAGGGTTACTGTTTGGGTTAGGGTTAGGTTTAGGTTTAGGTTTGCGTTAGGGTTAGGGTTAGGGTTAGGGTTAGGATTAGGTTAGCGTCAAAGTTAGGGTTTGTTTTAGGATTAGGTTTAGGGTTAGGGTTAGGGTTAGACTTAGGATTAGGGTTACATTAGGGTTATGGATAGTGTTAAAGTTAATGTTTAAGTTTAGGGTTATGGTTAGTGTTAGGGTTAGAGTTATGGGTAGGGGTAGGTTTAGGGTTAGGATTAGGGTTAGTGTTAGGGTTAGGTTAAGGGGTAGGGGTAGGTTTAGGGTTAGGGTTAGGGTTATGGTTACGTTATGGTTAGGGTTAGGTTTCGGGATAGGGTTAGGTTTAGAATTTGGTTAGGTTAGCGTTAGGGTTAGGGTTAGTGTTAGGGTTAGTTTTCGGTTAGCATTAGTCTTAGGATTAGGGTTAGGGTTATTTTTCCATTAGGGTTATGGTTAGGGTTAGGGTTAGGGTTAGCGATAGGGCTAGGGTTTAGTGTTAGGGTTAGGGTTAGGGTTAGGGTTATGTTTAGGTTAGGGTTAGGGTTAGGGTTAGATTGGCGTTAGGTTTAGGGTTAGGTTTAGGGTTAGGGTTAGGGTTAGGTTTGCGTTAGGGTTAGGGTTAGGATTAGGTTTAGGGTTAGGGTTAGGGTTAGGGTTAGGGTTAGGTTTGCTTAGGTTTAGGGTTAGGGTTAGGTTTAGGTTTAGATTTAGGTTTGCGTTAGGGTTAGGGTTAGGGTTAGGGTTAGGGTAGGATTTAGGGATAGGGTTACGGTTAGGTTTGCGTTACGGTTAGGGTTAGGGTTAGGGTTAGGGTTAGGGTTTGGGTTTAGGGTTGGGGTTAGGGTTAGGGTTAGGGTTAAGTTAGGGTTAGGGTTACGGTTAGGTTTATGGATAGGGTTAGTTTTAGGGATAGGCTTGTGTTAGGGTTAGGGTTAGGGTTAGGGTTAGGGTTCAGGTTAGGTTTGCGTTAGGGTTAGGGTTAGGGTTAGGGTTAGGTATGCGTTAGGGTTAGGGTTAGTGTTAGGGTTAGGGTAAGATTTGCGTTAGGGTTAAGGTTAGGGTTAGGGTTAGGGTTAGGGTTAAGTTAGCGTTAGGGTTATGGTTATGGTTAGGTTTAGGGATAGTTTAAGGGTTAGGTTTGCGTTAGGGTTAGGGTTAGTGTTAGGGTTAGGGTTAGGGTTAGGTTTGCGTTAGTGTTAGGGTTAGGGTTAGGTTTAGGTTTAGGTTTGCGTTATGGTTAGGATTAGGGTTAGGGTGAGGGTTTAGGGTTAGGGTTAGGGTTAGGTTTAGGTTTAGATTTGCGTTAGGGTTAGCTTTAGGGTTAGGGTTAGGTTTAGGTTTGCGTTAGGATAAGAATTAGGGTTAGGGTTAGGGTTGGGTTTGGGTTAGGGTTAATGATAGGGTTAGGTTTGCGTTAGGGTTAGGGTTACGGTTAGGGTTATGGTTAGGGTTAGGTCTAGGGTTAGTGTTAGGGTTAGGGTTACGGTTAGGTTTGCGTTAGGGTTAGTGTTAAGGTTAGTTTTAAGGTTCGGGTTAGGTTTAGGGATAGGGTTAGGGTTAGGTTTGCGTTAGGGTTAGGGTTACGGTTAGGGTTAGGGTTAGGGATAGGGATAGGGCTAGGGTTTAGGGTTAGGATTAGGATTAGTGTTAGGGTTAGCATTAGGTTTTTATGTTTAGCGTTAAGTTTAGGGTTGGTTTGCGTTAAGGTTAGGGTTAGTGTTAGCGTTAGGTTGCGTTACGGTTAGGGTTAGGGTTAGGGTTAGGTTTAGGGTTCAGGTTAGGTTTGCGTTAGGGTTAGGGTTAGGGTTAGGGTTAGGTATGCGTTAGGGTTAGGGTTAGTGTTAGGGTTAGGGTAAGATTTGCGTTAGGGTTAAGGTTAGGGTTAGGGTTATGGTTAGGGTTAGGTTTAGGGATAGGTTTAGGGTTAGGTTTGCGTTAGGGTTAGGGTTAGTGTTAGGGTTAGGGTTAGGATTAGGTTTGCGTTAGGTTTAGGTTTAGGGTTATGTTTAGGTTAGGTTTGCGTATGGTTAGGTTTAGGGTTAGGGTTACGTTTTAGGGTTAGGGTTAGGGTTAGGATCAGGTTTAGGGTTAGAGGTAGGGTTAGGGTTAGGATTATGTTAGGGTCAATGTTAGGGTTAGTTTTAGGGTTAGGTTTAGAGTTAGGGTTAGGGTCAGACTTAGGATTTGGGTTACATTAGGGTCATGGTTAGTGTTAGAGTTAATGTTTAGGTTTAGGGTTATGGTTAGTGTTAGGGATAGATTTATGGGTAGGGGTTGGTTTAGGGTTAGGTTTAGGGTTCGGGTTAGGTTTAGGTAATGTGTACGGGTAGGTTTAGGGTTAGCGTTAGGGTTATGGCTACGTTAGGGTTAGGGTTAGTTTTCGGGATAGGGTTAGGTTTAGACTTTGTTTAGGTTAGCGTTATGGTTAGGGTTAGGCTTAGTGTTAGGGTTCGGTTAGCATTAGTGTTAGGCTTAGGATTAGGTTTAGGGTTAGGATTTAGTGTTAGATTTGCGTTAGTTTTAGGGTTAGGGTTAGGGTTATGTTTCCATTAGGGTTAGGGTTAGGGTTAGGGTTAGGGTTAGGGTTAGGGATAGGGCTAGGGTTTAGGGTTAGGGTTTGGGTTAGGGTTATGTTTAGGGTTAGGGTTAGGGTTAGGGTTAGGTTTAGGGTTAGGTTGGCGTTAGGTTTAGTGTTAGGGTAAGGGTTAGGGTAGGGATAGGTTTGCGTTAGGGTTAGGGTTAAGGTTAGTTTTAAGTTTAGGGTTAGCTTTAGGGTTATGGTTAGGGTTAGGTTTGCGTTAGGGTTAGGGTTAGGGTTAGGGTTAGGGTTGGGTTAGGGTTAGGGTTAATATTAGGGTTAGGTTTGCGTTAGGTTTAGGGTTACGGTTAGGGTTATGGTTAGGGTTAGGTCTAGGGTTATTGTTAGAGTTACGGTTACAGTTAGGTTTGCGTTAGTGTTAGGGTTAAGGTTAGTTTTAAGGTTAGGGTTAGGGTTAGGTTTAGGGTTAGGTTTAGGGTTAGGGTTAGTGTTACGGTTAGGTTTAGGGTTAGGTTTGCGTTAGGGTTAGGGTTAGTGTTACGGTTAGCTTTAGGGTTAGGTTTGCGTTAGGGTTAGGGTTAGGGTTAGGGTTAGGGTTAGGTTTGCGTTAGGGTTAGGGTTAGGGTTAGGGTTATGGTTAGGGTTAGGTTTTCATTTGGGTTAGGGTTAGGGTTAGAGTTAGGTTAGCGTTAGGATTATGGTTAGTGTTAGGTTTAGGAATAGGTTTAGGGTTAGGTTTGCGTTAGGGTTAGGGTTAGTGTTAGGGTTAGGGTTAGGGATAGGTTTGCGTTAGGGTTAGGGTTAGGGTTAGGTTTAGGTTATGTTTGCGTATGGTTAGGGTTAGGGTTAGGGTTAGGTTTTAGGGTTAGGGTTAGGATCAGGTTTAGGGTTAGAGGTAGGGTTAGTGTTAGGATTAGGTTCGGGTCAAAGTTAGGGTTAGTTTTAGGGTTAGGTTTAGGGTTAGTGTTAGGATCAGACTTAGGATTAGGGTTACATTAGGGTTATGGTTAGTGTTAGAGTTAATGTTTAGGTTTAGGGTTATGGTTAGTGTTAGGGTTAGAGTTATGGGTAGGGGTAAGTTTAGGGTTAGGTTTAGGGTTAGGGTTAGGATTAGGTTAGGGGGTTGGGGTAGGTTTAGGGTTAGCGTTAGGGTTATGTTTGCGTTAGGGTTAGGTTTAGGGTTTAGGTTTAGTGTTAGGATTAATGTTAGATTCAATTTAGGGTTAGTGTTAGGGTTGGGGTTTGGATTAAGGTAAGGTTAGGGTTAGGGTTAGGGTTAGTGTTTAGGGTTAGGGTTCGAGTTAGGGTAGGATTAGGGTTATTGTTTAGGTTTAGGGTTAGGGTAGGGTTATGGTTATGGTTAGGTTTAGGGTGGGTTACGGTTTGTGTTAAGTTTAGTGCTAGGGTTCGAGTTAGGTTAGGGTTCGGATTAGGGTTGGGGTTAGGGTTACCGGTTAGAGTTAGCGTTAGTTTTATGGTTGTGTTAGCGTTAGGGTTCGGGTTAGTGTTGGGGTTAATGTTAGGGTTATGGTTAGCTTTTGATTTAGGGTTAGTTTAGGGTTAGGGTAGGGTTAGGAATAGGGTTTGGGATAGGGTAAGGTTAGAATTAGGTTTAGAATTAGGGTTTGGTTTAGAGTTAGTGTAGGGTTGGGTTTAGGGTAAGGGTTAGGTTAGGGTTAGGGTTATGGTTAGGGTTAGGTTAGGGATGGGATTTGTGTCAGGTTTAGGGTTATTGTAACGTTAGCGTTAGGGTTAGGGTTAAGGTTAGGGTTAGGTTTAGGGTTAGGGTTTGGTTTAGGGTAAGGTTAGGATTAGGGTTATTCTTATTGTGTGGCTTAGATTTAGGGTTAGGTTTAGGGTTGGTGTTAGGGTTAGGTTTAGGGTTATTGTTTAGTGTTAGGGTAGGGTTAGCTTTACGTTAGGTTTAAGGTTAGGGTTAGGTTTGGGTTCTGATTAGGGTTAGGGTTAGTGTTTAGGGTTAGTGTTAAATTTAGGCTTAGGGTTATTTTAGCGTTATGCTTAGTGTTAGGGTTAGGTTAAAATTAGGTTTAGGGTTATCTTTATGATTAGGTTTAGGTTTAGGGTTAGTGTTAGGTTTAGTGTTTAGGTTTAGGGTTAGGTTTAGGGTTAGGGTTTGGATTAGTGTTTAGGGTTAGGGTTAGGGTTAGGGTTAGGTTTAGGGTTAGGTTAATGTTTACGATTATGGATTAGATTAGTCTTCGAGTAGGGTTAGTGTTAGTGTTAGGATAGATGTTAGGGTTTGGGTTAGGGTTAGGGTTAGGTTTATGGTTAGGGTTTAGTTAGGGTTCGGATTAGGGTTAGGGTTATGGTTTAGTGTTAGTGTTTGTGTTAGTGTAGGGTTAGGGTTAGGATTAGGTTTAAGGTTAGGGTTTGGTTTAGGGTAAGGTTAGGGTTAGGGTTTGTGTTCGGGTTAGTGTAGGGTTAGGGTGTGGATTAGAATTAAGTTTAGGGCTAGGATTATGGTTAGCGTTAGGGTTAGGTTAAGGTTAGGGATCGGATTAGGGTTAGAATTAGTGTTATGTTAGCGTTAGGTTAGTGTTAGGTTTAGGGTTATCGTTAGGTTTTAGGGTTTTGTTAGGGTAGGGTTATTGTTAGGTTTAGGGTTTAGGATTAGGGTTAGTGTTATGTTTAAGGTAGGGTTACGGTTAGGGTAAAGGGTTAGGGTTAGGGTTAGGATTAGGATAGTTTTCAGGTTAAGTTAGGGTTAGTGTTTGAGTTAGGGTTATATCAGCGTCACGGTTAAGGTTAAAGTTAGCGTTAGGGTTAGTGTTACGATTAGTGAAAGGTTTAGGATTAGGTTTAGCGTTAGGGTTAGAATTAGGGTTTAGGGTTAGCGGTAGGTTTAGTTTAGGGATCAGATTAGTGTTAGGGTTAGGGTTTGGGTTAATGTTAGGGTTAGGTTTAGCGTTAGGGTTAGGGTTAGGTTTAGGGCTAGGGTTTGGATAAGTGTTTAGGGTAACGGTTATGGTTAGGGATAGTGTTAGGGTCAGTGTTTCTGGTTAGGGATAAGGTCAGTGTTAGAGTACGGTTAGGGTTAGGTTAATGTTAGGGTTGTGGTTAGGGTTTGGGTTAGAGTTACGGTTAGATTTTGGGGTAGGGTTCGGGTTAATTAGTGTTCGGATTAGGGTTAGGGTTAGGGTATAACGTTAGTGTTAGGGTTAGTGTAGGGTTAGTGTTACGGTTAGCTTTAGGGTTAGGTTTAGGGGTAGGTTAGGGTTAGGGTTAGGGTTGTGGTTAGGGTTTGGGTTAGGGTTAGGGTTAGGTTTTGATTTAGGTTTAGGGTTAGGTTTAGATTTAGGGTTAGGTTAAGGTTAGGGTTCAGATTACGGTTAGGGTTAGGGTTTAGTGTTAGTTTTAGGGTTAGTGTAGGGTTAAGTATAGTGTTAGGTTTAGGGTTTAGGTTAGGGTTAGGGTTAGAGTTAGGTTAGGGTTCGGATTAGCGTTTGTGTTTTGGTTTGGGGTTAGCGTTAGGGTTAGGGTTAAGTTTAGGGTTTAGGGTTAGGGTTAGTGTTAGTTTAGGTTTAGGGTTAGGGTTAGGGTTTTGGTTAGCGTAGGGTTAGGTTTAGGGTTTAGGATTAGGATTTGGGTTAGGGTTAGTGTAAGTTTAGGGTTCGGGTTAGGTTGTGGCTTAGGTTAAGATAGGATTAGGGTTAGCGTTATGGTTAGGGTTAGGGTTTGGGTTAATGTTAGGGTTGGGTTAATGTTAGGGATAGAGTTAGGGTTAGGGTTAAGTTTAGGGTTAGGTTTAGTTTTATGGTTAGGGTTAATATGAGGTTTACTTTTAGGGTTAGGGTTAGGGTTAGGGTTAGGGATTGGTTTAGGTTTAGATTAGGGTTATGGTTATGTTTAGGTTTAGAGTTTAGCATTAGAGTTAGGTTTAGGGTTAGGGTATGGTTAGGGTGTAAGGTTAGTGTTAGGATTAGGGTTAGGTTTAGGATAGGTTTAGGATTAAGTTAGGGTTCGGGTTAGGATTAGGTTTATGTTATCGTTACTGTTAAAGTTAGGGTTAGTTTTGTTAGTGTTAGGTTTAGTTTAGTGTTTGGTTAGGGTTAGGGTTTGCGTTAGGGTTAGGGTAGGTTTAGGGTTAGTTTTAGGGTTAGGGTGTGGCTTACTGTTAGGGTTAGGGTTTGGGTTATTGTTAGGTTTAGTTTTAGGTTCGGGTTCAGATTAGCTTTAGGGTTAGGGTTTAGGGTTAGGGTTAGCTTTAGGGTTAGGATTATGTTAGCGTTAGGGAAATGGTTAGTGTAGGGTTAATGTTAGGGTTATGTTTAGCGTTAGGTTTAGGTTTAGTGGTAGGGTTACGGTTAGGATTTAGGGTTAGGGTTAGGGTAGGGTTAGGGTTTAAGGTTAGGTGTAGTATTAATTTTAGGGTCAGTTTAGTGTTTGGGTTTGGTTTTCAGTTAGTGTAAGTTTAGGGTTAGTTTACGGGTTAGGTTTAGTGTTTAGGTTTAGGGTTAGGATTAGGGTAGGGTTAGGGTTAGGGTTAGGGTTTGGGTTTGGGATAGGGTAGGGTTATGGTTAGGTTTAGCATTAGGATTAGGGTTGGTTTTGCGTTCAGATTAGGGTTAGACTTAGGGTTATGGTTAATGTTAGTGTTAGGGTTAATTAATCGTTATGGTTAGGGTTGGGATTTGGGTTAGGGTTATGTTAGGGTTAGGGTTAGGTTTTATGTTTTTGGTTAGGGTAGTTTAGGGTTAGGTTTAGGGTTAAGTTTCGTATTAAAGTAGGGTTAGGGTTAGGGATAGGGTTTAGGAGGAGAGTTTGGCTTAGGGTTACGATAGGGTTAGTGTTAGGGTTAGGGTTTGTTTTTAGGTTTAGTGTTAGTGTTAGGTTTCAGATATTGTTAGTTTTAGGGTTAGGGTTAGGGTTATTTTAGAGTTACGGTTAAGATTAAGATTAGTGTTCATGTTATTGTTAGGGTTAGTTTAGTGTTAGGGGTAGGATTAGGTTTAGGTTACGGTTAGGTTAGGGTACAGCTATGTTAGCGTTATTGTTTGGGTTTGGGTTAATGTTAGGGTTAGTGTTAGGGTTAAGTTTAGGTTTAGTTTCTTGTTTCGTTTAGGGTCAAGTTAGGGTTAGGGGTTAGGGTTAGGGTTAGGGTTTTGGATTAGGGTTAGAGTTAGGGTTAGGGTATGGTTATGTTTAGGGTTAGGGTTAGGGTGTGTCTTAGGGTTAGGTTTAGGTTTAGGATTACGGTTAGAGTAAGAGTTAGGGTAGAGATAGGGTTTAGGTTTAGATTTAGGTTTAGGCTTATGTTACCGTTAGGTGAAGGGTTTGGATTAATGTTAAAATTACGGTTAGGTTTAGGGTTAGGGTTAAGATTAGGGGTAGCGTTAGGGTTAAGGTTAGGATAGGGTTAGGGTTAGGTTAGGGTTCGGATTAGAGTTCGGGTTAGGGTTTTTGGTTAGTGTTAGTGTTAGGGTTAAGTTAGCGTTAGGGTTTGAGTTAGTGTTATGTTAGCGTTACGGTTAAGGTTATGGTTAGTGTTAATTTTAGGGTTAGAGTTAGTTTAGTGTTAGCGTTATCGTTAGGTTTTGAGTTAGGGTTAGTTTAGGTTTTCGGTTATGTTAGCGTTAGGGTTAGAGTTATGGTTAGGGTTAATTTTAGTGTTAGGTTTAGAGTTATGGTTAGGGTTAGGTTTAGGGTTAGGGTGAAGGTTAGGGTTAAGTTTAATGTCAGTTTAGTGTTAGTTAAGGGTTATGGTTGGGGTTAAATTTTGTGTTAGTGTTAGGTAAGAGGGTTAGGGTTAGGTTTTAAGCTTAGCTTTAGCATTAGTTTAGGGTTATGGTTAGATTAGGGTATGGATTAGGTTAAGGTTAGAGTTAGGGTTAGGGTTAGCATTTGGGATTAGGGTTTGGTTAAGGGATAATGTAGGTTATGGTTAGTGTTTGGGTTACGGTTAGGGTAGGGTTAGCGTTAGGGTGTGGCTTAGGTTTAGCATTAGGTTTAGGATTAGGTTTAGGATTAGGGTTTAGATTAGGGTAAATTTTGAGTTAAGGTTAGGGTTAGGGTTTAGGATTATAGTTTGGTAAAGGGATAATGTAGGGTTATGGTAATGGTTATGGTTAGGGTTAGGGTTAGGGTTAGGGTTAGGGCTGGGTTTAGGGTTAGGGTTAGCGTTAGGGTGTGGCTTAGGGATAGGGTTAGGGTTAGGATTAGGTTTAGCGTTAGGGTTAGGGTTAGGTTAGGTTTCGGAATAGGGTTAAGGTTTAGTGTTAGGGTTAATGTTAGGGTTAGTTTAGTGTTAGTGTTAAGGTTAGGGTTTGCTTTAGGGTTAGTTTCAGGGTTAGGTTTACGGTCATGTTAGCGTTAGTGTTAGGGTTAATTTTAGGGTTAGGGTTTGGTTTAGGATAGGGTTAGGGTTAGGGTTACGCTAAGGTTTAGGTGTTAGGGTTAGGGATAGGGTTAGGGTAGGGAAAGAGTTAGGGTTAAATTTAGGGTTAGGGTTAGGGTTAGGATAGGGTTAGTGTTAAGTTAGGGTTAGGGTTAGGGTAATGTTAGCGTTACTGTGAAAGTTAGCGTTAGTGTTAATGTTCGGTTTAGGGTTAGTTTATTGTTAGGGTTAGGGTTAGTGTTTTGGTTCGTGTTAGGTTAGGTTCACGGTTATGTTAGCGTTAGTGTTAGGGTAAGGGTTTGGGTTAATCTTAGGGTTAGGGTTATTTTTAGTGTTAAGGTTAGTGGTAGCGTTATTTTAGGGTTAGTGTTAGGTTTCAGGTTATGTTAGGGTTCGGATTAGGGTTAGGGTTAGGGTTAGGGTTAGGGTTAGGGTGAAGGGTAGGGTCTGTTAGGGTAAGGGTTAGGGTTTGGGTTAAGGTAAAGTTAGGATTAGGGTTAGGTTTAGGGTTAGGGTTTGGGTTAGGGTTATGGTTAGGTTTAGGATTAGGGTTACGGTAGTGTTAGGATTCCGATTATGGTTAGGGTTAGGGTTATAGTTTTGTGTTAATGTTAGTGTTAGGGTTAAGTTAGTGTTAGGGTTAGGGTTAGGGTTAGGATAGGGTTTGTGTTAAGTTAGGGTTAGGGTTGGGGTAATGTTAGCGTTCCTGTTAAGTTTAGGGTTAGTGTTAATGTTAGGGTTAGTGTAAGTTTAGTTTTAGGGACAGGGTTAAGGTTTGGTTTAGGGTGAGTTTATGGTTACTGTTATGTTAGCGTTAGGGTTACGGTTATTGCTATGGTTAATGTTAGGTTTAGGGTTAGGGTGAAGGTTTGGGTTAGTTTTTAAATTAAGGTTGGTTTAGGATTATGTTAGCATTAGGGTTAGGGTTAGGGTTAGGGTTTATGGTTAGGGTTAGGGTTAGGTTTAAGGTTAGGGTTAGGATTAGGTTAGGGTTTCGGTTAGGGTTTCGGTTTAGAGTTAGTGTTAGGGTTATGTTAGCGTTAGGGTTAGGACTAGGGTTAATTCTAGGGCCAGGGTGAGGGTTAGTGTTAGTTTTAGGTTTATTGTTAGGGTTTGGTTTAGGGTTAATATTAGGGTTGTGTTAGTTTAGGGTTAGATGTTAGGGTTTTGTTTAGGTTTAGGGTTAGGGTTAGGGTTAAGGTTAGGGTTCGGGTTAGTGTTAGGGTTAATATTAGAATTTGGTTTAGGGTAAGGTTTGGGGTTAGGATTAGGGTTAGAATTAGGGTTAATGTTAGGGTTAGGATTAGGGTTAGGATTAGGTTTAGGGTAAGGGTTAGTGTGTATGTTAGGGTTAGGGTAAGTTTAAGTTTAGGCTTCGGTTTATGTTTAGAGTTAGGTTTTGGGTTAATTTAGGCTTAATGTTAGGGTTAGTGTTAGGTTTAGGGTAGGGTTAGGGTTAGGGTGAGGGTTAGGTTTAGAGTTAATGTTAGGGTTAGGGTTAGGGTTAATGTTAGGGTTAGGGTTAGTTTAGGGTTAAGTTTAGGTTTAGGTTTAGGGTTAGAGTAGGTTTAATGTTAGGGTTAGGTTTATGTTTTGGTTTAGGTTTGGGTTCGGATTAGTTTTATGCTTAGGGTTTTGGTTTAGGGTTAGGTTTAGGGTCAGGGTTAATGTTATGGTTAAGTTTAGTTCAGGTATACGGTTAGGATTAGGGTTATGGTTAGAGTTAGATATAGTGTTGGGTTACAGTTAGGGTTAAGGTCAGTGTTAGGTTTAGGTTAGGTTTCGGATTAGGGTTATGGCTATTGTTTAGGGTTAGTTTCAGGGTTAGGGTTATGGTTAGGGTTAGAGATAGTGTTGGGTTATGGTTAGGTTAGTGTTAGGTTTATAGTTACCTTTAGGGTGAATGTTAGGGTGAGGTTTAGGGTTAAGGTTAGGGTTAGTGTTAGGTTTAGTGTTAGAGTTACGGTTAGGGTAAGGTTTAGGTTACAGCTTAGGGTTAGGGTTAGGTTTAGGTTTAATTTTAGGGTTTGTTTAGGGTTAGTGTTAGGGTTAGGGTATGGGTTAGGGTAAGGTTAGGTTTAGCGTTAGGGTTAGGGTTTAGGGTTAGGGTTAGGGTTAGGGTTTAGGTTTTGTGTTAGGATTAATGTCAGAGTCAGTTTAGGGTTAGTGTTAGGGTTTGGGTTTGGGTTAGGGTAAGGTTTGGGTTAGGGTTAGGGTTAGTGTTTAGGGTTAGGGTTCGAGTTAGGGTAGGATAAAAGTTATTGTTTAGGTTTAGGTTTAGGGTTAGTGTTAGGGTAGGGTTATGGTTATGGTTAGGTTTAGTTTGGGTTAGGGTTTGTGTTAAGGTTAGGGCTAGTGTTAGGGATAGGTTAGGGTTCGGATAAGGGTTACGGTTAGGGTTACAGGTTAGAGGTAGCGTTAGTTTTATGGTTGTGTTAGCGTTAGGGTCCGGGTTAGTGTTAGGGTTATGGTTAGCGTTTGATTTAGGGTTAGTTTAGGGTTAGGGTTAGGGTTAGGGATAGGGTTTGGTATAGGGTAAGGTTAGAATTAGGTTTAGGATTAGGGTTTGGTTTAGATTTAGTGTAGGGTTGGGGTTAGGTTTAGGGTTAGGGTTATGGTTAGGGTTAGGTTAGGGATGGGATTTGTGTCAGGTTTAGGGTTATTGTAACGTTAGCGTTAGGGTTAGGGTTAAGGTTAGGGTTAGGTTTAGGGTTAGGGTTTGTTTAGGGTAAGGATAGGGTTAGGGTTACTGTTATTGTGTGGCTTAGATTTAGGGTTAGGTTTAGGGTTGGTGTTAGGGTTAGGTTTAGGGTTATTGTTTAGTGTTAGCGTTAGGGTTAGCGTTACGTTAGGTTTAAGGTTAGGGTTAGGTTTGGGTTCTGATTAGGGTTAGGGTTAGTGTTTAGGGTTAGTGTTAAAGTTAGGCTTAGGGTTATTTTAGCGTTATGGTTAGTGTTAGGGTTAGGTTAAAATTGGTTTAGGGTTATCTTTAGGATTAGGGTTAGGTTTAGGGTTAGTGTTAGGTTTTTGTTTAGGATTAGGGTTAGGTTTAGGGTTAGGGTTTGGATTAGTGTTTAGGGTTAGGGTTAGGTTTAGGGTTAGGTTTAGTGTTTACGATTATGGATTAGATTAGTCTTCGGGTAAGGTTAGTGTTAGTGTTAGGATAGACGTTAGGGTTTGGGTTAGGGTTAGGGTTAGGGTTAGGGTTTAGTTAGGGTTCGTATAAGGGTTAGGGTCAGGGTTAGGATTAGTTTTAGGGTTACAGATAGTGTTAGGGTTAGGATTAGGATTAGATTTAGGATTACAGGTAGGGTTAGGGTTAGGGTTAGGGTTAGGGTTAGTGTTAGTGTTTCTGGTTAGCGATAAGGTCAGTGTTAGAGTACGTTTAGGGTTAGGTTAATGTTAGGGTTGTGGTTAGGGTTTTGGTTCGGGTTACGGTAAGGTTTTGGGGTAGGCTGAGGGTTAATTAGGGTTCGGATTATTGTTAGGGTTAGGGTTTAACATTAGTGTTACGGTTAGTGTAGGGTTAGTGTTACGGTTAGGTTTAGGGTTAGGGTTAGTGTTAGGGTGGGGTTAGGGGTAGGGGTAGGGTTGTGGTTAGGGTTTGGGTTAGGGTTAGGGTTAGGTTTAGATTTAGGGTTAGGGTTAGGTTAGGGTTCAGATTAGGGTTAGGGTTAGGGTTTAGTGTTAGTTTTAGGGTTAGTGTAGGGTTAAGTATAGGGTTAGGTTTAGGGTTTAGGTTAGGGTTAGGATTAGGGTTAGAGTTAGGGTTAGTGTTAGGGTTAGTGTTAGGGATAGGTTCGGTTAAGATTAGGGGTAATATTAGGGTTAGAGTTTGGTTAGGATTATAGTTAGGTTAGGGTTCGGATTAGGGTTAGGGTTAGGGTTTAGGGTTAGTTTTTGGGTTAGGGTTAGGGTTAAGGTTTCAGTTAGTGTTAGGTTAGGGTTAGGGTTAGGTTTACGGTTAGGGTTTGGGTTAGATTAGGGTTCGGATTAGGGTTAGGGTTACGGTTTGTATTAGTGTTAGGTTAGGGTTAAGGTTAGGGTTAAGGATTGGGTTTTTGTTAGGTTTAGGTTTAGTTTAGGTTTATGGGTAGGGTTAGATTTAGGGTTACGGTTAAATTAGAGTTAGGTTTTGGCTTAGGATTATGTTTAGGGTTAGGGTTAGGGTTAGGTTTAGGGTTTAGGATTAGGGTTAGTGTTATGTTTAGCGTAGGGTTAGCGTTAGGGTTAAGGTAAGGGTTAGGGTTAGTGTTAGTATTAGGATTGCGTTCGGGTTAATTTAGTGTATGGGTTAGGTTAGGTTTAGGGATAAGGTTAGGTTTAGGGTTATGGTCAGGGTGTGGCTTTGGTTTAAGTTTAGGGTTAGGATTAGGGTTAGTGTTAGGGATAGCTTTAGTTTAGCGTTCGGATTAGGGTTAGGTTAAGTTTAGGTTAGCGTTCGGGTTAGGGTTTCGTTAGGGTTAGTGTTAGCGTTAGATTTAGGGTTAGGTTTAGGTTTAGGTATTTGTGTTAGGTTTAGGTTAGGGTTAATGTTAGTGTTGGTTTATGGTTAGGGTGAGGGTTAGATTTGGGTTACGTAAGGATAGGGTTAGGTGTAGGGTTAGGTCAAGGTTTAGGTTTAGGGTTAGGATTAAGTTTAGGGTTAGTGTTAGGGTTAGATTTAAATTTAGGGTTGGGGTTAGGGTTATGGTTATGTTCGATTTAGGGTTAGGGTTAGGGTAGTGTTAGGGTTAGGGTTTAGGGTTAGGGTTATTGTTAGGGTTAATATTATAGTTAGTTGAGGGTTAGGGTTCAGGTTAGTGTATGGGTTAGGGTTAGGTTAGGGTTAGGGTTTAGGAATAGGTTTATGGTTAGGTTAAGGGAAGGGTTAGGGTTAGGGATAGTGTTAGGGTTAGGTTTTTTGTTAGGGTTAGGATTAGGATTGGGTTTAGGGTTAGGGTTAGGTTTAGGTTAGGGTTCAGCTTAGGGTTATGGTTAGGTTTAGGATTTGGGTTAGGGTTAGGGTTAAGGTTAGGGTTAATGTTAGGGTTAGGGTTACTTTAGTGTTAGGGTTAGGGTTAGGGTTTGGATGAGGTTTAGGTTAGGGTTAGAGTTAGGGTTTCGTTTAGGGTTTGGAGTTAGGGTTATATTAAGCTTAATGTTAGGGTTAGTTTACAGTTAGGGTTTGGGTTAGTGTTAATATTAGGGTTAGGGTTAGGGTTAGGGTCAGGGCTAGGGTTATGTTCAGGTTAGGGTTATTGTGTGGCTTAGGTTTAGGGTTAGTGTTATGGTTAGGGTTAGGTTTAGTGTTAAGTTAAGGTTCGGATTAAGGTTAGAGTTAGGGTTTAGAGTTAGCGATAGCGTTAGGGTTAGGGTTATTTAAGCGTTATGGTAAGGATTGGTGTTAGTGTAATGTTAGGATTAGGATTAGCGTTAGGGTTAGGGTTAGGTTTAGGGTTCGGGTTAGGGTTAGGGTTATGTTTAGAGTTAATGTTAGGGTTAGGGTTTGTTTAGTGTTAGTGTGATTGTTAGGGAAGGGTTTGGGTTAGGGTTAGGGTTAGGGTTTGGATTAGGATAATGTTAACGTAAGGTTAGGATTAGGGTTAAGTTTAGGGTTAGGGTAGGGTTTGGGTTTGGGTTAGGGTTTGGGTGTGGCTTAAGGTTACGTTTAGGTTTAGGGTTAATGTTAGGCTTAGGGTTACGTAAGGGTTAGGATTGGGGTACGATTAGGGTTAAGGTTTTTGTTTAGGGTTAGGGTTAGCTCTAGGGTTAGGTTTGTGTTAGCATTAGGGTTCCGGTTTGTGTTAGGGTTAACGTTAGGTTTAGGGTTAGGTTAAGATTAGGTTTAGGATTAGGGTTTAGGGTTAGGGTTTAGTGTTATGCTTAGTGTTAGGGTTATGGTAAGGGTTAGTGTTTAGGGTTAAGGGTAGTGTTAGGGTTAGGGTAAGCTTAGGGTTAGGGTTAGTGTTAGAGTTAGGTTAGGGTTCGGATTGTGGTTAGCGTTAGGGTTGAGGGATAGTTTTAGGGTTAGGCTTAGGGTTAGAGTTTAGGGTTATATTTATGGTTAGTTTAGGGTAAAGATTACGGTTAGTGTTTGGGTTAGGGTAAGGTTAGGGTTATCGTTAGTGTTAGGGTTATGTTACCTTAGGGTTCGGGTTAGTGTTACGGTTAATGTTAGTATTAGTGTTAGCGTTAGTGGTATGTTTAGGTTTAAGGTTAGGGTTAGGTTTAGGGTTTAGCATTAGGGGTAATGTTAGTGTTACGGTTAGAATTAGGGATAGGGTTAGGTTTAGGGTTTGGGTTGTGGTTAGGCTGAGGGTTAGGGTTAGTTTAGGTATCAGATTAGGGTTAGGGTTAAGGTTCATGTTTAGTGTTAGGGTTAGGGTTATGTTTGCGTTAGGGTTAGGGTTAGGGTTTAGGTTTAGCGTTAGGATTAATGTTAGAGTCAGTTTAGGGTTAGTGTTAGGGTTGGGGTTTGGGTTAGGGTAAGGTTAGGGTTAGAGTTAGGGTTAGTGTTTAGGGTTAGGGTTCGAGTTAGGGTAGGATTAGGGTTATTGTTTAGGTTTAGGTTTAGGGTTAGTGTTAGGGTAGGGATATGGTTATGGTTAGGTTTAGGTTTGGGTTAGGGTTTGTGTTAAGTTTAGGACTAGGGTTAGCGTTAGGTTAGGGTTCGGATTAGGGTTAGGGTTAGGGTTAGGATTAGTTTTAGGGTTACAGGTAGCGTTAGGGTTAGGATTAGGATTAGATTTAGGATTACAGGTAGGGTTAGGGTTAGGGTTAGGGTTAGGGTTAGTGTTAGTGTTTCTGGTTAGCGATAAGGTCAGTGTTAGAGTACGTTTAGGGTTAGGTTAATGTTAGGGTTGTGGTTAGGGTTTTGGTTAGGGTTACGGTAAGGTTTTGGGGTAGGCCGAGGGTTAATTAGGGTTCGGATTATTGTTAGGGTTAGGGTTTAACATTAGTGTTACGGTTAGTGTAGGGTTAGTGTTACGGTTAGGTTTAGGGTTAGGGTTAGTGTTAGGGTGGGGTTAGGGGTAGGGGTAGGGTTGTGGTTAGGGTTTGGGTTAGGGTTAGGGTTAGGTTTAGATTTAGGGTTAGGGTTAGGTTAGGGTTCAGATTAGGGTTAGGGTTAGGGTTTAGTGTTAGTTTTAGGGTTAGTGTAGGGTTAAGTATAGGGTTAGGTTTAGGGTGTAGGTTAGGGTTAGGGTTAGGGTTAGAGTTAGGGTTAGTGTTAGGGTTAGTGTTAGGGATAGGTTCGGTTAAGATTAGGGGTAATATTAGGGTTAGAGTTTGGTTAGGATTATAGTTAGGTTAGGGTTCGGATTAGGGTTAGGGTTAGGGTTTAGGGTTAGTTTTTGGGTTAGGGTTAGGGTTAAGGTTTCAGTTAGTGTTAGGTAAGGGTTAGGGTTAGGTTTACGGTTAGGGTTTGGGTTAGATTAGGGTTCGGATTAGGGTTAGGGTTACGGTTTGTATTAGTGTTAGGTTAGGGTTAAGGTTAGGGTTAAGGATTGGGTTTTTGTTAGGTTTAGGTTTAGTTTAGGTTTATGGGTAGGGTTAGATTTAGGGTTACGGTTAAATTAGAGTTAGGTTTTGGCTTAGGATTATGTTTAGGGTTAGGGTTAGGGTTAGGTTTAGGGTTTAGGATTAGGGTTAGTGTTATGTTTAGCGTAGGGTTAGCGTTAGGGTTAAGGTAAGGGTTAGGGTTAGTGTTAGTATTAGGATTGCGTTCGGGTTAATTTAGTGTATGGGTTAGGTTAGGTTTAGGGATAAGGTTAGGTTTAGGGTTATGGTCAGGGTGTGGCTTTGGTTTAAGTTTAGGGTTAGGATTAGGGTTAGTGTTAGGGATAGCTTTAGTTTAGCGTTCGGATTAGGGTTAGGTTAAGTTTAGGTTAGCGTTCGGGTTAGGGTTTCGTTAGGGTTAGTGTTAGCGTTAGATTTAGGGTTAGGTTTAGGTTTAGGTATTTGTGTTAGGTTTAGGTTAGGGTTAATGTTAGTGTTGGTTTATGGTTAGGGTGAGGGTTAGATTTGGGTTACGTAAGGATAGGGTTAGGTGTAGGGTTAGGTCAAGGTTTAGGTTTAGGGTTAGGATTAAGTTTAGGGTTAGTGTTAGGGTTAGATTTAAATTTAGGGTTGGGGTTAGGGTTATGGTTATGTTCGATTTAGGGTTAGGGTTAGGGTAGTGTTAGGGTTAGGGTTTAGGGTTAGGGTTATTGTTAGGGTTAATATTATAGTTAGTTGAGGGTTAGGGTTCAGGTTAGTGTATGGGTTAGGGTTAGGTTAGGGTTAGGGTTTAGGAATAGGTTTATGGTTAGGTTAAGGGAAGGGTTAGGGTTAGGGATAGTGTTAGGGTTAGGTTTTTTGTTAGGGTTAGGATTAGGATTGGGTTTAGGGTTAGGGTTAGGTTTAGGTTAGGGTTCAGCTTAGGGTTATGGTTAGGTTTAGGATTTGGGTTAGGGTTAGGGTTAAGGTTAGGGTTAATGTTAGGGTTAGGGTTACTTTAGTGTTAGGGTTAGGGTTAGGGTTTGGATGAGGTTTAGGTTAGGGTTACAGTTAGGGTTTCGTTTAGGGTTTGGAGTTAGGGTTATATTAAGCTTAATGTTAGGGTTAGTTTACAGTTAGGGTTTGGGTTAGTGTTAATATTAGGGTTATGGTTAGGGTTAGGGTCAGGGCTAGGGTTATGTTCAGGTTAGGGTTATTGTGTGGCTTAGGTTTAGGGTTAGTGTTATGGTTAGGGTTAGGTTTAGTGTTAAGTTAAGGTTCGGATTAAGGTTAGAGTTAGGGTTTAGAGTTAGCGATAGCGTTAGGGTTAGGGTTATTTAAGCGTTATGGTAAGGATTGGTGTTAGTGTAATGTTAGGATTAGGATTAGCGTTAGGGTTAGGGTTAGGTTTAGGGTTCGGGTTAGGGTTCGGGTTCGGGTTAGGGTTATGTTTAGAGTTAATGTTAGGGTTAGGGTTTGTTTAGTGTTAGTGTGATTGTTAGGGAAGGGTTTGGGTTAGGGTTAGGGTTAGGGTTTGGATTAGGATAATGTTAACGTAAGGTTAGGATTAGGGTTAAGTTTAGGGTTAGGGTAGGGTTTGGGTTTGGGTTAGGGTTTGGGTGTGGCTTAAGATTACGTTTAGGTTTAGGGTTAATGTTAGGCTTAGGGTTACGTAAGGGTTAGGATTGGGGTACGATTAGGGTTAAGGTTTTTGTTTAGGGTTAGGGTTAGCTCTAGGGTTAGGTTTGTGTTAGCATTAGGGTTCCGGTTTGTGTTCGGGTTAGCGTTAGGTTTAGGGTTAGGTTAAGATTAGGTTTAGGGTTAGGGTTTAGGGTTAGGGTTTAGTGTTAGGCTTAGTGTTAGGGTTATGGTAAGGGTTAGTGTTTAGGGTTAAGGGTAGTGTTAGGGTTAGGGTAAGCTTAGGGTTAGGGTTAGTGTTAGAGTTAGGTTAGGGTTCGGATTGTGGTTAGCGTTAGGGTTGAGGGATAGTTTTAGGGTTAGGCTTAGGGTTAGGGTTTAGGGTTATATTTATGGTTAGTTTAGGGTAAAGATTACGGTTAGTGTTTGGGTTAGGGTAAGGTTAGGGTTATCGTTAGTGTTAGGGTTATGTTACCTTAGGGTTCGGGTTAGTGTTACGGTTAATGTTAGTATTAGTGTTAGCGTTAGTGGTATGTTTAGGTTTAAGGTTAGGGTTAGGTTTAGGGTTTAGCATTAGGGGTAATGTTAGTGTTACGGTTAGAATTAGGGATAGGGTTAGGTTTAGGGTTTGGGTTGTGGTTAGGCTGAGGGTTAGGGTTAGGTTAGGTATCAGATTAGGGTTAGGGTTAAGGTTCATGTTTAGTGTTAGGGTTAGGGTTATGTTTGCGTTAGGGTTAGGGTTAGGGTTTAGGTTTAGCGTTAGGATTAATGTTAGAGTCAGTTTAGGGTTAGTGTTAGGGTTGGGGTTTGGGTTAGGGTAAGGTTAGGGTTAGAGTTAGGGTTAGTGTTTAGGGTTAGGGTTCGAGTTAGGGTAGGATTAGGGTTATTGTTTAGGTTTAGGTTTAGGGTTAGTGTTAGGGTAGGGATATGGTTATGGTTAGGTTTAGGTTTGGGTTAGGGTTTGTGTTAAGTTTAGGACTAGGGTTAGCGTTAGGTTAGGGTTCGGATTAGGGTTAGGGTTAGGGTTAGGATTAGTTTTAGGGTTACAGGTAGCGTTAGGGTTAGGATTAGGATTAGATTTAGGATTACAGGTAGGGTTAGGGTTAGGGTTAGGGTTAGGGTTAGTGTTAGTGTTTCTGGTTAGCGATAAGGTCAGTGTTAGAGTACGTTTAGGGTTAGGTTAATGTTAGGGTTGTGGTTAGGGTTTTGGTTAGGGTTACGGTAAGGTTTTGGGGTAGGCCGAGGGTTAATTAGGGTTCGGATTATTGTTAGGGTTAGGGTTTAACATTAGTGTTACGGTTAGTGTAGGGTTAGTGTTACGGTTAGGTTTAGGGTTAGGGTTAGTGTTAGGGTGGGGTTAGGGGTAGGGGTAGGGTTGTGGTTAGGGTTTGGGTTAGGGTTAGGGTTAGGTTTAGATTTAGGGTTAGGGTTAGGTTAGGGTTCAGATTAGGGTTAGGGTTAGGGTTTAGTGTTAGTTTTAGGGTTAGTGTAGGGTTAAGTATAGGGTTAGGTTTAGGGTGTAGGTTAGGGTTAGGGTTAGGGTTAGAGTTAGGGTTAGTGTTAGGGTTAGTGTTAGGGATAGGTTCGGTTAAGATTAGGGGTAATATTAGGGTTAGAGTTTGGTTAGGATTATAGTTAGGTTAGGGTTCGGATTAGGGTTAGGGTTAGGGTTTAGGGTTAGTTTTTGGGTTAGGGTTAGGGTTAAGGTTTCAGTTAGTGTTAGGTAAGGGTTAGGGTTAGGTTTACGGTTAGGGTTTGGGTTAGATTAGGGTTCGGATTAGGGTTAGGGTTACGGTTTGTATTAGTGTTAGGTTAGGGTTAAGGTTAGGGTTAAGGATTGGGTTTTTGTTAGGTTTAGGTTTAGTTTAGGTTTATGGGTAGGGTTAGATTTAGGGTTACGGTTAAATTAGAGTTAGGTTTTGGCTTAGGATTATGTTTAGGGTTAGGGTTAGGGTTAGGTTTAGGGTTTAGGATTAGGGTTAGTGTTATGTTTAGCGTAGGGTTAGCGTTAGGGTTAAGGTAAGGGTTAGGGTTAGTGTTAGTATTAGGATTGCGTTCGGGTTAATTTAGTGTATGGGTTAGGTTAGGTTTAGGGATAAGGTTAGGTTTAGGGTTATGGTCAGGGTGTGGCTTTGGTTTAAGTTTAGGGTTAGGATTAGGGTTAGTGTTAGGGATAGCTTTAGTTTAGCGTTCGGATTAGGGTTAGGTTAAGTTTAGGTTAGCGTTCGGGTTAGGGTTTCGTTAGGGTTAGTGTTAGCGTTAGATTTAGGGTTAGGTTTAGGTTTAGGTATTTGTGTTAGGTTTAGGTTAGGGTTAATGTTAGTGTTGGTTTATGGTTAGGGTGAGGGTTAGATTTGGGTTACGTAAGGATAGGGTTAGGTGTAGGGTTAGGTCAAGGTTTAGGTTTAGGGTTAGGATTAAGTTTAGGGTTAGTGTTAGGGTTAGATTTAAATTTAGGGTTGGGGTTAGGGTTATGGTTATGTTCGATTTAGGGTTAGGGTTAGGGTAGTGTTAGGGTTAGGGTTTAGGGTTAGGGTTATTGTTAGGGTTAATATTATAGTTAGTTGAGGGTTAGGGTTCAGGTTAGTGTATGGGTTAGGGTTAGGTTAGGGTTAGGGTTTAGGAATAGGTTTATGGTTAGGTTAAGGGAAGGGTTAGGGTTAGGGATAGTGTTAGGGTTAGGTTTTTTGTTAGGGTTAGGATTAGGATTGGGTTTAGGGTTAGGGTTAGGTTTAGGTTAGGGTTCAGCTTAGGGTTATGGTTAGGTTTAGGATTTGGGTTAGGGTTAGGGTTAAGGTTAGGGTTAATGTTAGGGTTAGGGTTACTTTAGTGTTAGGGTTAGGGTTAGGGTTTGGATGAGGTTTAGGTTAGGGTTAGAGTTAGGGTTTCGTTTAGGGTTTGGAGTTAGGGTTATATTAAGCTTAATGTTAGGGTTAGTTTACAGTTAGGGTTTGGGTTAGTGTTAATATTAGGGTTAGGGTTAGGGTTAGGGTCAGGGCTAGGGTTATGTTCAGGTTAGGGTTATTGTGTGGCTTAGGTTTAGGGTTAGTGTTATGGTTAGGGTTAGGTTTAGTGTTAAGTTAAGGTTCGGATTAAGGTTAGAGTTAGGGTTTAGAGTTAGCGATAGCGTTAGGGTTAGGGTTATTTAAGCGTTATGGTAAGGATTGGTGTTAGTGTAATGTTAGGATTAGGATTAGCGTTAGGGTTAGGGTTAGGTTTAGGGTTCGGGTTAGGGTTCGGGTTCGGGTTAGGGTTATGTTTAGAGTTAATGTTAGGGTTAGGGTTTGTTTAGTGTTAGTGTGATTGTTAGGGAAGGGTTTGGGTTAGGGTTAGGGTTAGGGTTTGGATTAGGATAATGTTAACGTAAGGTTAGGATTAGGGTTAAGTTTAGGGTTAGGGTAGGGTTTGGGTTTGGGTTAGGGTTTGGGTGTGGCTTAAGATTACGTTTAGGTTTAGGGTTAATGTTAGGCTTAGGGTTACGTAAGGGTTAGGATTGGGGTACGATTAGGGTTAAGGTTTTTGTTTAGGGTTAGGGTTAGCTCTAGGGTTAGGTTTGTGTTAGCATTAGGGTTCCGGTTTGTGTTCGGGTTAGCGTTAGGTTTAGGGTTAGGTTAAGATTAGGTTTAGGGTTAGGGTTTAGGGTTAGGGTTTAGTGTTAGGCTTAGTGTTAGGGTTATGGTAAGGGTTAGTGTTTAGGGTTAAGGGTAGTGTTAGGGTTAGGGTAAGCTTAGGGTTAGGGTTAGTGTTAGAGTTAGGTTAGGGTTCGGATTGTGGTTAGCGTTAGGGTTGAGGGATAGTTTTAGGGTTAGGCTTAGGGTTAGGGTTTAGGGTTATATTTATGGTTAGTTTAGGGTAAAGATTACGGTTAGTGTTTGGGTTAGGGTAAGGTTAGGGTTATCGTTAGTGTTAGGGTTATGTTACCTTAGGGTTCGGGTTAGTGTTACGGTTAATGTTAGTATTAGTGTTAGCGTTAGTGGTATGTTTAGGTTTAAGGTTAGGGTTAGGTTTAGGGTTTAGCATTAGGGGTAATGTTAGTGTTACGGTTAGAATTAGGGATAGGGTTAGGTTTAGGGTTTGGGTTGTGGTTAGGCTGAGGGTTAGGGTTAGGTTAGGTATCAGATTAGGGTTAGGGTTAAGGTTCATGTTTAGTGTTAGGGTTAGGGTTATGTTTGCGTTAGGGTTAGGGTTAGGGTTTAGGTTTAGCGTTAGGATTAATGTTAGAGTCAGTTTAGGGTTAGTGTTAGGGTTGGGGTTTGGGTTAGGGTAAGGTTAGGGTTAGAGTTAGGGTTAGTGTTTAGGGTTAGGGTTCGAGTTAGGGTAGGATTAGGGTTATTGTTTAGGTTTAGGTTTAGGGTTAGTGTTAGGGTAGGGATATGGTTATGGTTAGGTTTAGGTTTGGGTTAGGGTTTGTGTTAAGTTTAGGACTAGGGTTAGCGTTAGGTTAGGGTTCGGATTAGGGTTAGGGTTAGGGTTAGGATTAGTTTTAGGGTTACAGGTAGCGTTAGGGTTAGGATTAGGATTAGATTTAGGATTACAGGTAGGGTTAGGGTTAGGGTTAGGGTTAGGGTTAGTGTTAGTGTTTCTGGTTAGCGATAAGGTCAGTGTTAGAGTACGTTTAGGGTTAGGTTAATGTTAGGGTTGTGGTTAGGGTTTTGGTTAGGGTTACGGTAAGGTTTTGGGGTAGGCCGAGGGTTAATTAGGGTTCGGATTATTGTTAGGGTTAGGGTTTAACATTAGTGTTACGGTTAGTGTAGGGTTAGTGTTACGGTTAGGTTTAGGGTTAGGGTTAGTGTTAGGGTGGGATTAGGGGTAGGGGTAGGGTTGTGGTTAGGGTTTGGGTTAGGGTTAGGGTTAGGTTTAGATTTAGGGTTAGGGTTAGGTTAGGGTTCAGATTAGGGTTAGGGTTAGGGTTTAGTGTTAGTTTTAGGGTTAGTGTAGGGTTAAGTATAGGGTTAGGTTTAGGGTGTAGGTTAGGGTTAGGGTTAGGGTTAGAGTTAGGGTTAGTGTTAGGGTTAGTGTTAGGGATAGGTTCGGTTAAGATTAGGGGTAATATTAGGGTTAGAGTTTGGTTAGGATTATAGTTAGGTTAGGGTTCGGATTAGGGTTACGGTTAGGGTTTAGGGTTAGTTTTTGGGTTAGGGTTAGGGTTAAGGTTTCAGTTAGTGTTAGGTTAGGGTTAGGGTTAGGTTTACGGTTAGGGTTTGGGTTAGATTAGGGTTCGGATTAGGGTTAGGGTTACGGTTTGTATTAGTGTTAGGTTAGGGTTAAGGTTAGGGTTAAGGATTGGGTTTTTGTTAGGTTTAGGTTTAGTTTAGGTTTATGGGTAGGGTTAGATTTAGGGTTACGGTTAAATTAGAGTTAGGTTTTGGCTTAGGATTATGTTTAGGGTTAGGGTTAGGGTTAGGTTTAGGGTTTAGGATTAGGGTTAGTGTTATGTTTAGCGTAGGGTTAGCGTTAGGGTTAAGGTAAGGGTTAGGGTTAGTGTTAGTATTAGGATTGCGTTCGGGTTAATTTAGTGTATGGGTTAGGTTAGGTTTAGGGATAAGGTTAGGTTTAGGGTTATGGTCAGGGTGTGGCTTTGGTTTAAGTTTAGGGTTAGGATTAGGGTTAGTGTTAGGGATAGCTTTAGTTTAGCGTTCGGATTAGGGTTAGGTTAAGTTTAGGTTAGCGTTCGGGTTAGGGTTTCGTTACGGTTAGTGTTAGCGTTAGATTTAGGGTTAGGTTTAGGTTTAGGTATTTGTGTTAGGTTTAGGTTAGGGTTAATGTTAGTGTTGGTTTATGGTTAGGGTGAGGGTTAGATTTGGGTTACGTAAGGATAGGGTTAGGTGTAGGGTTAGGTCAAGGTTTAGGTTTAGGGTTAGGATTAAGTTTAGGGTTAGTGTTAGGGTTAGATTTAAATTTAGGGTTGGGGTTAGGGTTATGGTTATGTTCGATTTAGGGTTAGGGTTAGGGTAGTGTTAGGGTTAGGGTTTAGGGTTAGGGTTATTGTTAGGGTTAATATTATAGTTAGTTGAGGGTTAGGGTTCAGGTTAGTGTATGGGTTAGGGTTAGGTTAGGGTTAGGGTTTAGGAATAGGTTTATGGTTAGGTTAAGGGAAGGGTTAGGGTTAGGGATAGTGTTAGGGTTAGGTTTTTTGTTAGGGTTAGGATTAGGATTGGGTTTAGGGTTAGGGTTAGGTTTAGGTTAGGGTTCAGCTTAGGGTTATGGTTAGGTTTAGGATTTGGGTTAGGGTTAGGGTTAAGGTTAGGGTTAATGTTAGGGTTAGGGTTACTTTAGTGTTAGGGTTAGGGTTAGGGTTTGGATGAGGTTTAGGTTAGGGTTAGAGTTAGGGTTTCGTTTAGGGTTTGGAGTTAGGGTTATATTAAGCTTAATGTTAGGGTTAGTTTACAGTTAGGGTTTGGGTTAGTGTTAATATTAGGGTTAGGGTTAGGGTTAGGGTCAGGGCTAGGGTTATGTTCAGGTTAGGGTTATTGTGTGGCTTAGGTTTAGGGTTAGTGTTATGGTTAGGGTTAGGTTTAGTGTTAAGTTAAGGTTCGGATTAAGGTTAGAGTTAGGGTTTAGAGTTAGCGATAGCGTTAGGGTTAGGGTTATTTAAGCGTTATGGTAAGGATTGGTGTTAGTGTAATGTTAGGATTAGGATTAGCGTTAGGGTTAGGGTTAGGTTTAGGGTTCGGGTTAGGGTTCGGGTTCGGGTTAGGGTTATGTTTAGAGTTAATGTTAGGGTTAGGGTTTGTTTAGTGTTAGTGTGATTGTTAGGGAAGGGTTTGGGTTAGGTTTAGGGTTAGGGTTTGGATTAGGATAATGTTAACGTAAGGTTAGGATTAGGGTTAAGTTTAGGGTTAGGGTAGGGTTTGGGTTTGGGTTAGGGTTTGGGTGTGGCTTAAGATTACGTTTAGGTTTAGGGTTAATGTTAGGCTTAGGGTTACGTAAGGGTTAGGATTGGGGTACGATTAGGGTTAAGGTTTTTGTTTAGGGTTAGGGTTAGCTCTAGGGTTAGGTTTGTGTTAGCATTAGGGTTCCGGTTTGTGTTCGGGTTAGCGTTAGGTTTAGGGTTAGGTTAAGATTAGGTTTAGGGTTAGGGTTTAGGGTTAGGGTTTAGTGTTAGGCTTAGTGTTAGGGTTATGGTAAGGGTTAGTGTTTAGGGTTAAGGGTAGTGTTAGGGTTAGGGTAAGCTTAGGGTTAGGGTTAGTGTTAGAGTTAGGTTAGGGTTCGGATTGTGGTTAGCGTTAGGGTTGAGGGATAGTTTTAGGGTTAGGCTTAGGGTTAGGGTTTAGGGTTATATTTATGGTTAGTTTAGGGTAAAGATTACGGTTAGTGTTTGGGTTAGGGTAAGGTTAGGGTTATCGTTAGTGTTAGGGTTATGTTACCTTAGGGTTCGGGTTAGTGTTACGGTTAATGTTAGTATTAGTGTTAGCGTTAGTGGTATGTTTAGGTTTAAGGTTAGGGTTAGGTTTAGGGTTTAGCATTAGGGGTAATGTTAGTGTTACGGTTAGAATTAGGGATAGGGTTAGGTTTAGGGTTTGGGTTGTGGTTAGGCTGAGGGTTAGGGTTAGGTTAGGTATCAGATTAGGGTTAGGGTTAAGGTTCATGTTTAGTGTTAGGGTTAGGGTTATGTTTGCGTTAGGGTTAGGGTTAGGGTTTAGGTTTAGCGTTAGGATTAATGTTAGAGTCAGTTTAGGGTTAGTGTTAGGGTTGGGGTTTGGGTTAGGGTAAGGTTAGGGTTAGAGTTAGGGTTAGTGTTTAGGGTTAGGGTTCGAGTTAGGGTAGGATTAGGGTTATTGTTTAGGTTTAGGTTTAGGGTTAGTGTTAGGGTAGGGATATGGTTATGGTTAGGTTTAGGTTTGGGTTAGGGTTTGTGTTAAGTTTAGGACTAGGGTTAGCGTTAGGTTAGGGTTCGGATTAGGGTTAGGGTTAGGGTTAGGATTAGTTTTAGGGTTACAGGTAGCGTTAGGGTTAGGATTAGGATTAGATTTAGGATTACAGGTAGGGTTAGGGTTAGGGTTAGGGTTAGGGTTAGTGTTAGTGTTTCTGGTTAGCGATAAGGTCAGTGTTAGAGTACGTTTAGGGTTAGGTTAATGTTAGGGTTGTGGTTAGGGTTTTGGTTAGGGTTACGGTAAGGTTTTGGGGTAGGCCGAGGGTTAATTAGGGTTCGGATTATTGTTAGGGTTAGGGTTTAACATTAGTGTTACGGTTAGTGTAGGGTTAGTGTTACGGTTAGGTTTAGGGTTAGGGTTAGTGTTAGGGTGGGGTTAGGGGTAGGGGTAGGGTTGTGGTTAGGGTTTGGGTTAGGGTTAGGGTTAGGTTTAGATTTAGGGTTAGGGTTAGGTTAGGGTTCAGATTAGGGTTAGGGTTAGGGTTTAGTGTTAGTTTTAGGGTTAGTGTAGGGTTAAGTATAGGGTTAGGTTTAGGGTGTAGGTTAGGGTTAGGGTTAGGGTTAGAGTTAGGGTTAGTGTTAGGGTTAGTGTTAGGGATAGGTTCGGTTAAGATTAGGGGTAATATTAGGGTTAGAGTTTGGTTAGGATTATAGTTAGGTTAGGGTTCGGATTAGGGTTAGGGTTAGGGTTTAGGGTTAGTTTTTGGGTTAGGGTTAGGGTTAAGGTTTCAGTTAGTGTTAGGTTAGGGTTAGGGTTAGGTTTACGGTTAGGGTTTGGGTTAGATTAGGGTTCGGATTAGGGTTAGGGTTACGGTTTGTATTAGTGTTAGGTTAGGGTTAAGGTTAGGGTTAAGGATTGGGTTTTTGTTAGGTTTAGGTTTAGTTTAGGTTTATGGGTAGGGTTAGATTTAGGGTTACGGTTAAATTAGAGTTAGGTTTTGGCTTAGGATTATGTTTAGGGTTAGGGTTAGGGTTAGGTTTAGGGTTTAGGATTAGGGTTAGTGTTATGTTTAGCGTAGGGTTAGCGTTAGGGTTAAGGTAAGGGTTAGGGTTAGTGTTAGTATTAGGATTGCGTTCGGGTTAATTTAGTGTATGGGTTAGGTTAGGTTTAGGGATAAGGTTAGGTTTAGGGTTATGGTCAGGGTGTGGCTTTGGTTTAAGTTTAGGGTTAGGATTAGGGTTAGTGTTAGGGATAGCTTTAGTTTAGCGTTCGGATTAGGGTTAGGTTAAGTTTAGGTTAGCGTTCGGGTTAGGGTTTCGTTACGGTTAGTGTTAGCGTTAGATTTAGGGTTAGGTTTAGGTTTAGGTATTTGTGTTAGGTTTAGGTTAGGGTTAATGTTAGTGTTGGTTTATGGTTAGGGTGAGGGTTAGATTTGGGTTACGTAAGGATAGGGTTAGGTGTAGGGTTAGGTCAAGGTTTAGGTTTAGGGTTAGGATTAAGTTTAGGGTTAGTGTTAGGGTTAGATTTAAATTTAGGGTTGGGGTTAGGGTTATGGTTATGTTCGATTTAGGGTTAGGGTTAGGGTAGTGTTAGGGTTAGGGTTTAGGGTTAGGGTTATTGTTAGGGTTAATATTATAGTTAGTTGAGGGTTAGGGTTCAGGTTAGTGTATGGGTTAGGGTTAGGTTAGGCTTAGGGTTTAGGAATAGGTTTATGGTTAGGTTAAGGGAAGGGTTAGGGTTAGGGATAGTGTTAGGGTTAGGTTTTTTGTTAGGGTTAGGATTAGGATTGGGTTTAGGGTTAGGGTTAGGTTTAGGTTAGGGTTCAGCTTAGGGTTATGGTTAGGTTTAGGATTTGGGTTAGGGTTAGGGTTAAGGTTAGGGTTAATGTTAGGGTTAGGGTTACTTTAGTGTTAGGGTTAGGGTTAGGGTTTGGATGAGGTTTAGGTTAGGGTTACAGTTAGGGTTTCGTTTAGGGTTTGGAGTTAGGGTTATATTAAGCTTAATGTTAGGGTTAGTTTACAGTTAGGGTTTGGGTTAGTGTTAATATTAGGGTTAGGGTTAGGGTTAGGGTCAGGGCTAGGGTTATGTTCAGGTTAGGGTTATTGTGTGGCTTAGGTTTAGGGTTAGTGTTATGGTTAGGGTTAGGTTTAGTGTTAAGTTAAGGTTCGGATTAAGGTTAGAGTTAGGGTTTAGAGTTAGCGATAGCGTTAGGGTTAGGGTTATTTAAGCGTTATGGTAAGGATTGGTGTTAGTGTAATGTTAGGATTAGGATTAGCGTTAGGGTTAGGGTTAGGTTTAGGGTTCGGGTTAGGGTTCGGGTTCGGGTTAGGGTTATGTTTAGAGTTAATGTTAGGGTTAGGGTTTGTTTAGTGTTAGTGTGATTGTTAGGGAAGGGTTTGGGTTAGGGTTAGGGTTAGGGTTTGGATTAGGATAATGTTAACGTAAGGTTAGGATTAGGGTTAAGTTTAGGGTTAGGGTAGGGTTTGGGTTTGGGTTAGGGTTTGGGTGTGGCTTAAGATTACGTTTAGGTTTAGGGTTAATGTTAGGCTTAGGGTTACGTAAGGGTTAGGATTGGGGTACGATTAGGGTTAAGGTTTTTGTTTAGGGTTAGGGTTAGCTCTAGGGTTAGGTTTGTGTTAGCATTAGGGTTCCGGTTTGTGTTCGGGTTAGCGTTAGGTTTAGGGTTAGGTTAAGATTAGGTTTAGGGTTAGGGTTTAGGGTTAGGGTTTAGTGTTAGGCTTAGTGTTAGGGTTATGGTAAGGGTTAGTGTTTAGGGTTAAGGGTAGTGTTAGGGTTAGGGTAAGCTTAGGGTTAGGGTTAGTGTTAGAGTTAGGTTAGGGTTCGGATTGTGGTTAGCGTTAGGGTTGAGGGATAGTTTTAGGGTTAGGCTTAGGGTTAGGGTTTAGGGTTATATTTATGGTTAGTTTAGGGTAAAGATTACGGTTAGTGTTTGGGTTAGGGTAAGGTTAGGGTTATCGTTAGTGTTAGGGTTATGTTACCTTAGGGTTCGGGTTAGTGTTACGGTTAATGTTAGTATTAGTGTTAGCGTTAGTGGTATGTTTAGGTTTAAGGTTAGGGTTAGGTTTAGGGTTTAGCATTAGGGGTAATGTTAGTGTTACGGTTAGAATTAGGGATAGGGTTAGGTTTAGGGTTTGGGTTGTGGTTAGGCTGAGGGTTAGGGTTAGGTTAGGTATCAGATTAGGGTTAGGGTTAAGGTTCATGTTTAGTGTTAGGGTTAGGGTTATGTTTGCGTTAGGGTTAGGGTTAGGGTTTAGGTTTAGCGTTAGGATTAATGTTAGAGTCAGTTTAGGGTTAGTGTTAGGGTTGGGGTTTGGGTTAGGGTAAGGTTAGGGTTAGAGTTAGGGTTAGTGTTTAGGGTTAGGGTTCGAGTTAGGGTAGGATTAGGGTTATTGTTTAGGTTTAGGTTTAGGGTTAGTGTTAGGGTAGGGATATGGTTATGGTTAGGTTTAGGTTTGGGTTAGGGTTTGTGTTAAGTTTAGGACTAGGGTTAGCGTTAGGTTAGGGTTCGGATTAGGGTTAGGGTTAGGGTTAGGATTAGTTTTAGGGTTACAGGTAGCGTTAGGGTTAGGATTAGGATTAGATTTAGGATTACAGGTAGGGTTAGGGTTAGGGTTAGGGTTAGGGTTAGTGTTAGTGTTTCTGGTTAGCGATAAGGTCAGTGTTAGAGTACGTTTAGGGTTAGGTTAATGTTAGGGTTGTGGTTAGGGTTTTGGTTAGGGTTACGGTAAGGTTTTGGGGTAGGCCGAGGGTTAATTAGGGTTCGGATTATTGTTAGGGTTAGGGTTTAACATTAGTGTTACGGTTAGTGTAGGGTTAGTGTTACGGTTAGGTTTAGGGTTAGGGTTAGTGTTAGGGTGGGATTAGGGGTAGGGGTAGGGTTGTGGTTAGGGTTTGGGTTAGGGTTAGGGTTAGGTTTAGATTTAGGGTTAGGGTTAGGTTAGGGTTCAGATTAGGGTTAGGGTTAGGGTTTAGTGTTAGTTTTAGGGTTAGTGTAGGGTTAAGTATAGGGTTAGGTTTAGGGTGTAGGTTAGGGTTAGGGTTAGGGTTAGAGTTAGGGTTAGTGTTAGGGTTAGTGTTAGGGATAGGTTCGGTTAAGATTAGGGGTAATATTAGGGTTAGAGTTTGGTTAGGATTATAGTTAGGTTAGGGTTCGGATTAGGGTTAGGGTTAGGGTTTAGGGTTAGTTTTTGGGTTAGGGTTAGGGTTAAGGTTTCAGTTAGTGTTAGGTTAGGGTTAGGGTTAGGTTTACGGTTAGGGTTTGGGTTAGATTAGGGTTCGGATTAGGGTTAGGGTTACGGTTTGTATTAGTGTTAGGTTAGGGTTAAGGTTAGGGTTAAGGATTGGGTTTTTGTTAGGTTTAGGTTTAGTTTAGGTTTATGGGTAGGGTTAGATTTAGGGTTACGGTTAAATTAGAGTTAGGTTTTGGCTTAGGATTATGTTTAGGGTTAGGGTTAGGGTTAGGTTTAGGGTTTAGGATTAGGGTTAGTGTTATGTTTAGCGTAGGGTTAGCGTTAGGGTTAAGGTAAGGGTTAGGGTTAGTGTTAGTATTAGGATTGCGTTCGGGTTAATTTAGTGTATGGGTTAGGTTAGGTTTAGGGATAAGGTTAGGTTTAGGGTTATGGTCAGGGTGTGGCTTTGGTTTAAGTTTAGGGTTAGGATTAGGGTTAGTGTTAGGGATAGCTTTAGTTTAGCGTTCGGATTAGGGTTAGGTTAAGTTTAGGTTAGCGTTCGGGTTAGGGTTTCGTTAGGGTTAGTGTTAGCGTTAGATTTAGGGTTAGGTTTAGGTTTAGGTATTTGTGTTAGGTTTAGGTTAGGGTTAATGTTAGTGTTGGTTTATGGTTAGGGTGAGGGTTAGATTTGGGTTACGTAAGGATAGGGTTAGGTGTAGGGTTAGGTCAAGGTTTAGGTTTAGGGTTAGGATTAAGTTTAGGGTTAGTGTTAGGGTTAGATTTAAATTTAGGGTTGGGGTTAGGGTTATGGTTATGTTCGATTTAGGGTTAGGGTTAGGGTAGTGTTAGGGTTAGGGTTTAGGGTTAGGGTTATTGTTAGGGTTAATATTATAGTTAGTTGAGGGTTAGGGTTCAGGTTAGTGTATGGGTTAGGGTTAGGTTAGGGTTAGGGTTTAGGAATAGGTTTATGGTTAGGTTAAGGGAAGGGTTAGGGTTAGGGATAGTGTTAGGGTTAGGTTTTTTGTTAGGGTTAGGATTAGGATTGGGTTTAGGGTTAGGGTTAGGTTTAGGTTAGGGTTCAGCTTAGGGTTATGGTTAGGTTTAGGATTTGGGTTAGGGTTAGGGTTAAGGTTAGGGTTAATGTTAGGGTTAGGGTTACTTTAGTGTTAGGGTTAGGGTTAGGGTTTGGATGAGGTTTAGGTTAGGGTTAGAGTTAGGGTTTCGTTTAGGGTTTGGAGTTAGGGTTATATTAAGCTTAATGTTAGGGTTAGTTTACAGTTAGGGTTTGGGTTAGTGTTAATATTAGGGTTAGGGTTAGGGTTAGGGTCAGGGCTAGGGTTATGTTCAGGTTAGGGTTATTGTGTGGCTTAGGTTTAGGGTTAGTGTTATGGTTAGGGTTAGGTTTAGTGTTAAGTTAAGGTTCGGATTAAGGTTAGAGTTAGGGTTTAGAGTTAGCGATAGCGTTAGGGTTAGGGTTATTTAAGCGTTATGGTAAGGATTGGTGTTAGTGTAATGTTAGGATTAGGATTAGCGTTAGGGTTAGGGTTAGGTTTAGGGTTCGGGTTAGGGTTCGGGTTCGGGTTAGGGTTATGTTTAGAGTTAATGTTAGGGTTAGGGTTTGTTTAGTGTTAGTGTGATTGTTAGGGAAGGGTTTGGGTTAGGGTTAGGGTTAGGGTTTGGATTAGGATAATGTTAACGTAAGGTTAGGATTAGGGTTAAGTTTAGGGTTAGGGTAGGGTTTGGGTTTGGGTTAGGGTTTGGGTGTGGCTTAAGATTACGTTTAGGTTTAGGGTTAATGTTAGGCTTAGGGTTACGTAAGGGTTAGGATTGGGGTACGATTAGGGTTAAGGTTTTTGTTTAGGGTTAGGGTTAGCTCTAGGGTTAGGTTTGTGTTAGCATTAGGGTTCCGGTTTGTGTTCGGGTTAGCGTTAGGTTTAGGGTTAGGTTAAGATTAGGTTTAGGGTTAGGGTTTAGGGTTAGGGTTTAGTGTTAGGCTTAGTGTTAGGGTTATGGTAAGGGTTAGTGTTTAGGGTTAAGGGTAGTGTTAGGGTTAGGGTAAGCTTAGGGTTAGGGTTAGTGTTAGAGTTAGGTTAGGGTTCGGATTGTGGTTAGCGTTAGGGTTGAGGGATAGTTTTAGGGTTAGGCTTAGGGTTAGGGTTTAGGGTTATATTTATGGTTAGTTTAGGGTAAAGATTACGGTTAGTGTTTGGGTTAGGGTAAGGTTAGGGTTATCGTTAGTGTTAGGGTTATGTTACCTTAGGGTTCGGGTTAGTGTTACGGTTAATGTTAGTATTAGTGTTAGCGTTAGTGGTATGTTTAGGTTTAAGGTTAGGGTTAGGTTTAGGGTTTAGCATTAGGGGTAATGTTAGTGTTACGGTTAGAATTAGGGATAGGGTTAGGTTTAGGGTTTGGGTTGTGGTTAGGCTGAGGGTTAGGGTTAGGTTAGGTATCAGATTAGGGTTAGGGTTAAGGTTCATGTTTAGTGTTAGGGTTAGGGTTATGTTTGCGTTAGGGTTAGGGTTAGGGTTTAGGTTTAGCGTTAGGATTAATGTTAGAGTCAGTTTAGGGTTAGTGTTAGGGTTGGGGTTTGGGTTAGGGTAAGGTTAGGGTTAGAGTTAGGGTTAGTGTTTAGGGTTAGGGTTCGAGTTAGGGTAGGATTAGGGTTATTGTTTAGGTTTAGGTTTAGGGTTAGTGTTAGGGTAGGGATATGGTTATGGTTAGGTTTAGGTTTGGGTTAGGGTTTGTGTTAAGTTTAGGACTAGGGTTAGCGTTAGGTTAGGGTTCGGATTAGGGTTAGGGTTAGGGTTAGGATTAGTTTTAGGGTTACAGGTAGCGTTAGGGTTAGGATTAGGATTAGATTTAGGATTACAGGTAGGGTTAGGGTTAGGGTTAGGGTTAGGGTTAGTGTTAGTGTTTCTGGTTAGCGATAAGGTCAGTGTTAGAGTACGTTTAGGGTTAGGTTAATGTTAGGGTTGTGGTTAGGGTTTTGGTTAGGGTTACGGTAAGGTTTTGGGGTAGGCCGAGGGTTAATTAGGGTTCGGATTATTGTTAGGGTTAGGGTTTAACATTAGTGTTACGGTTAGTGTAGGGTTAGTGTTACGGTTAGGTTTAGGGTTAGGGTTAGTGTTAGGGTGGGGTTAGGGTTAGGGGTAGGGTTGTGGTTAGGGTTTGGGTTAGGGTTAGGGTTAGGTTTAGATTTAGGGTTAGGGTTAGGTTAGGGTTCAGATTAGGGTTAGGGTTAGGGTTTAGTGTTAGTTTTAGGGTTAGTGTAGGGTTAAGTATAGGGTTAGGTTTAGGGTTTAGGTTAGGGTTAGGGTTAGGGTTAGAGTTAGGGTTAGTGTTAGGGTTAGTGTTAGGGATAGGTTCGGTTAAGATTAGGGGTAATATTAGGGTTAGAGTTTGGTTAGGATTATAGTTAGGTTAGGGTTCGGATTAGGGTTAGGGTTAGGGTTTAGGGTTAGTTTTTGGGTTAGGGTTAGGGTTAAGGTTTCAGTTAGTGTTAGGTTAGGGTTAGGGTTAGGTTTACGGTTAGGGTTTGGGTTAGATTAGGGTTCGGATTAGGGTTAGGGTTACGGTTTGTATTAGTGTTAGGTTAGGGTTAAGGTTAGGGTTAAGGATTGGGTTTTTGTTAGGTTTAGGTTTAGTTTAGGTTTATGGGTAGGGTTAGATTTAGGGTTACGGTTAAATTAGGGTTAGGTTTTGGCTTAGGATTATGTTTAGGGTTAGGGTTAGGGTTAGGTTTAGGGTTTAGGATTAGGGTTAGTGTTATGTTTAGCGTAGGGTTAGAGTTAGGGTTAAGGTAAGGGTTAGGGTTAGTGTTAGTATTAGGATTGCGTTCGGGTTAATTTAGCGTATGGGTTAGGTTAGGTTTAGGGATAAGGTTAGGTTTAGGGTTATGGTCAGGGTGTGGCTTTGGTTTAAGTTTAGGGTTAGGATTAGGGTTAGTGTTAGGGATAGCTTTAGTTTAGCGTTCGGATTAGGGTTAGGTTAAGTTTAGGTTAGCGTTCGGGTTAGGGTTTCGTTAGGGTTAGTGTTAGCGTTAGATTTAGGGTTAGGTTTAGGTTTAGGTATTTGTGTTAGGTTTAGGTTAGGGTTAATGTTAGTGTTGGTTTATGGTTAGGGTGAGGGTTAGATTTGGGTTACGTAAGGATAGGGTTAGGTGTAGGGTTAGGTCAAGGTTTAGGTTTAGGGTTAGGATTAAGTTTAGGGTTAGTGTTAGGGTTAGATTTAAATTTAGGGTTGGGGTTAGGGTTATGGTTATGTTCGATTTAGGGTTAGGGTTAGGGTAGTGTTAGGGTTAGGGTTTAGGGTTAGGGTTATTGTTAGGGTTAATATTATAGTTAGTTGAGGGTTAGGGTTCAGGTTAGTGTATGGGTTAGGGTTAGGTTAGGGTTAGGGTTTAGGAATAGGTTTATGGTTAGGTTAAGGGAAGGGTTAGGGTTAGGGATAGTGTTAGGGTTAGGTTTTTTGTTAGGGTTAGGATTAGGATTGGGTTTAGGGTTAGGGTTAGGTTTAGGTTAGGGTTCAGCTTAGGGTTATGGTTAGGTTTAGGATTTGGGTTAGGGTTAGGGTTAAGGTTAGGGTTAATGTTAGGGTTAGGGTTACTTTAGTGTTAGGGTTAGGGTTAGGGTTTGGATGAGGTTTAGGTTAGGGTTAGAGTTAGGGTTTCGTTTAGGGTTTGGAGTTAGGGTTATATTAAGCTTAATGTTAGGGTTAGTTTACAGTTAGGGTTTGGGTTAGTGTTAATATTAGGGTTAGGGTTAGGGTTAGGGTCAGGGCTAGGGTTATGTTCAGGTTAGGGTTATTGTGTGGCTTAGGTTTAGGGTTAGTGTTATGGTTAGGGTTAGGTTTAGTGTTAAGTTAAGGTTCGGATTAAGGTTAGAGTTAGGGTTTAGAGTTAGCGATAGCGTTAGGGTTAGGGTTATTTAAGCGTTATGGTAAGGATTGGTGTTAGTGTAATGTTAGGATTAGGATTAGCGTTAGGGTTAGGGTTAGGTTTAGGGTTCGGGTTAGGGTTCGGGTTCGGGTTAGGGTTATGTTTAGAGTTAATGTTAGGGTTAGGGTTTGTTTAGTGTTAGTGTGATTGTTAGGGAAGGGTTTGGGTTAGGGTTAGGGTTAGGGTATGGATTAGGATAATGTTAACGTAAGGTTAGGATTAGGGTTAAGTTTAGGGTTAGGGTAGGGTTTGGGTTTGGGTTAGGGTTTGGGTGTGGCTTAAGGTTACGTTTAGGTTTAGGGTTAATGTTAGGCTTAGGGTTACGTAAGGGTTAGGATTGGGGTACGATTAGGGTTAAGGTTTTTGTTTAGGGTTAGGGTTAGCTCTAGGGTTAGGTTTGTGTTAGCATTAGGGTTCCGGTTTGTGTTAGGGTTAGCGTTAGGTTTAGGGTTAGGTTAAGATTAGGTTTAGGGTTAGGGTTTAGGGTTAGGGTTTAGTGTTAGGCTTAGTGTTAGGGTTATAGTAAGGGTTAGTGTTTAGGGTTAAGGGTAGTGTTAGGGTTAGGGTAAGCTTAGGGTTAGGGTTAGTGTTAGAGTTATGTTAGGGTTCGGATTGTGGTTAGCGTTAGGGTTGAGGGATAGTTTTAGGGTTAGGCTTAGGGTTAGGGTTTAGGGTTATATTTATGGTTAGTTTAGGGTAAAGATTACGGTTAGTGTTTGGGTTAGGGTAAGGTTAGGGTTATCGTTAGTGTTAGGGTTATGTTACCTTAGGGTTCGGGTTAGTGTTACGGTTAATGTTAGTATTAGTGTTAGCGTTAGTGGTATGTTTAGGTTTAAGGTTAGGGTTAGGTTTAGGGTTTAGCATTAGGGGTAATGTTAGTGTTACGGTCAGAATTAGGGATAGGGTTAGGTTTAGGGTTTGGGTTGTGGTTAGGCTGAGGGTTAGGGTTAGGTTAGGTATCAGATTAGGGTTAGGGTTAAGGTTCATGTTTAGTGTTAGGGTTAGGGTTATGTTTGCGTTAGGGTTAGGGTTAGGGTTTAGGTTTAGCGTTAGGATTAATGTTAGAGTCAGTTTAGGGTTAGTGTTAGGGTTGGGGTTTGGATTAGGGTAAGGTTAGGGTTAGAGTTAGGGTTAGTGTTTAGGGTTAGGGTTCGAGTTATGGTAGGATTAGGGTTATTGTTTAGGTTTAGGTTTAGGTTTAGGGTTAGTGTTAGGGTAGGGATATGGTTATGGTTAGGTTTAGGTTTGGGTTAGGGTTTGTGTTAAGTTTAGGACTAGGGTTAGCGTTAGGTTAGGGTTCGGATTAGGGTTAGGGTTAGGGTTAGGATTAGTTTTAGGGTTACAGGTAGCGTTAGGGTTAGGATTAGGATTAGATTTAGGATTACAGGTAGGGTTAGGGTTAGGGTTAGGGTTAGGGTTAGTGTTAGTGTTTCTGGTTAGCGATAAGGTCAGTGTTAGAGTACGTTTAGGGTTAGGTTAATGTTAGGGTTGTGGTTAGGGTTTTGGTTAGGGTTACGGTAAGGTTTTGGGGTAGGCTGAGGGTTAATTAGGGTTCGGATTATTGTTAGGGTTAGGGTTTAACATTAGTGTTACGGTTAGTGTAGGGTTAGTGTTACGGTTAGGTTTAGGGTTAGGGTTAGTGTTAGTGTGGGGTTAGGGTTAGGGGTAGGGTTGTGGTTAGGGTTTGGGTTAGGGTTAGGGTTAGGTTTAGATTTAGGGTTAGGGTTAGGTTAGGGTTCAGATTAGGGTTAGGGTTAGGGTTTAGTGTTAGTTTTAAGGTTAGTGTAGGGTTAAGTATAGGGTTAGGTTTAGGGTTTAGGTTAGGGTTAGGGTTAGGGTTAGAGTTAGGGTTAGTGTTAGGGTTAGTGTTAGGGATAGGTTCGGTTAAGATTAGGGGTAATATTAGGGTTAGAGTTTGGTTAGGATTATAGTTAGGTTAGGTTTCGGATTAGGGTTAGGTTTAGGGTTTAGGGTTAGTTTTTGGGTTAGGGTTAGGGTTAAGGTTTCAGTTAGTGTTAGGTTAGGGTTAGGGTTAGGTTTACGGTTAGGGTTTGGGTTAGATTAGGGTTCGGATTAGGGTTAGGGTTACGGTTTGTATTAGTGTTAGGTTAGGGTTAAGGTTAGGGTTAAGGATTGGGTTTTTGTTAGGTTTAGGTTTAGTTTAGGTTTATGGGTAGGGTTAGATTTAGGGTTACGGTTAAATTAGAGTTAGGTTTTGGCTTAGGATTATGTTTAGGGTTAGGGTTAGGGTTAGGTTTAGGGTTTAGGATTAGGGTTAGTGTTATGTTTAGCGTAGGGTTAGCGTTAGGGTTAAGGTAAGGGTTAGGGTTAGTGTTAGTATTAGGATTGCGTTCGGGTTAATTTAGTGTATGGGTTAGGTTAGGTTTAGGGATAAGGTTAGGTTTAGGGTTATGGTCAGGGTGTGGCTTTGGTTTAAGTTTAGGGTTAGGATTAGGGTTAGTGTTAGGGATAGCTTTAGTTTAGCGTTCGGATTAGGGTTAGGTTAAGTTTAGGTTAGCGTTCGGGTTAGGGTTTCGTTAGGGTTAGTGTTAGCGTTAGATTTAGGGTTAGGTTTAGGTTTAGGTATTTGTGTTAGGTTTAGGTTAGGGTTAATGTTAGTGTTGGTTTATGGTTAGGGTGAGGGTTAGATTTGGGTTACGTAAGGATAGGGTTAGGTGTAGGGTTAGGTCAAGGTTTAGGTTTAGGGTTAGGATTAAGTTTAGGGTTAGTGTTAGGGTTAGATTTAAATTTAGGGTTGGGGTTAGGGTTATGGTTATGTTCGATTTAGGGTTAGGGTTAGGGTAGTGTTAGGGTTAGGGTTTAGGGTTAGGGTTATTGTTAGGGTTCATATTATAGTTAGTTGAGGGTTAGGGTTCAGGTTAGTGTATGGGTTAGGGTTAGGTTAGGGTTAGGGTTTAGGAATAGGTTTATGGTTAGGTTAAGGGAAGGGTTAGGGTTAGGGATAGTGTTAGGGTTAGGTTTTTTGTTAGGGTTAGGATTAGGATTGGGTTTAGGGTTAGGGTTAGGTTTAGGTTAGGGTTCAGCTTAGGGTTATGGTTAGGTTTAGGATTTGGGTTAGGGTTAGGGTTAAGGTTAGGGTTAATGTTAGGGTTAGGGTTACTTTAGTGTTAGGGTTAGGGTTAGGGTTTGGATGAGGTTTAGGTTAGGGTTAGAGTTAGGGTTTCGTTTAGGGTTTGGAGTTAGGGTTATATTGAGCTTAATGTTAGGGTTAGTTTACAGTTAGGGTTTGGGTTAGTGTTAATATTAGGGTTAGGGTTAGGGTTAGGGTCAGGGCTAGGGTTATGTTCAGGTTAGGGTTATTGTGTGGCTTAGGTTTAGGGTTAGTGTTATGGTTAGGGTTAGGTTTAGTGTTAAGTTAAGGTTCGGATTAAGGTTAGAGTTAGGGTTTAGAGTTAGCGATAGCGTTAGGGTTAGGGTTATTTAAGCGTTATGGTAAGGATTGGTGTTAGTGTAATGTTAGGATTAGGATTAGCCTTAGGGTTAGGGTTAGGTTTATTGTTCGGGTTAGGGTTCGGGTTCGGGTTAGGGTTATGTTTAGAGTTAATGTTAGGGTTAGGGTTTGTTTAGTGTTAGTGTGATTGTTAGGGAAGGGTTTGGGTTAGGGTTAGGGTTAGGGTTTGGATTAGGATAATGTTAACGTAAGGTTAGGATTACGGTTAAGTTTAGGGTTAGGGTAGGGTTTGGGTTTGGGTTAGGGTTTGGGTGTGGCTTAAGGTTACGTTTAGGTTTAGGGTTAATGTTAGGCTTAGGGTTACGTAAGGGTTAGGATTGGGGTACGATTAGGGTTAAGGTTTTTGTTTAGGGTTAGGGTTAGCTCTAGGTTCAGGTTTGTGTTAGCATTAGGGTTCCGGTTTGTGTTAGGGTTAGCGTTAGGTTTAGGGTTAGGTTAAGATTAGGTTTAGGGTTAGGGTTTAGGGTTAGGGTTTAGTGTTAGGCTTAGTGTTAGGGTTATGGTAAGGGTTAGTGTTTAGGGTTAAGGGTAGTGTTAGGGTTAGGGTAAGCTTAGGGTTAGGGTTAGTGTTAGAGTTAGGTTAGGGTTCGGATTGTGGTTAGCGTTAGGGTTGAGGGATAGTTTTAGGGTTAGGCTTAGGGTTAGGGTTTAGGGTTATATTTATGGTTAGTTTAGGGTAAAGATTACGGTTAGTGTTTGGGTTAGGGTAAGGTTAGGGTTATCGTTAGTGTTAGGGTTATGTTACCTTAGGGTTCGGGTTAGTGTTACGGTTAATGTTAGTATTAGTGTTAGCGTTAGTGGTATGTTTAGGTTTAAGGTTAGGGTTAGGTTTAGGGTTTAGCATTAGGGGTAATGTTAGTGTTATGGTTAGAATTAGGGATAGGGTTAGGTTTAGGGTTTGGGTTGTGGTTAGGCTGAGGGTTAGGGTTAGGTTAGGTATCAGATTAGGGTTAGGGTTAAGGTTCATGTTTAGTGTTAGGGTTAGGGTTATGTTTGCGTTAGGGTTAGGGTTAGGGTTTAGGTTTAGCGTTAGGATTAATGTTAGAGTCAGTTTAGGGTTAGTGTTAGGGTTGGGGTTTGGGTTAGGGTAAGGTTAGGGTTAGAGTTAGGGTTAGTGTTTAGGGTTAGGGTTCGAGTTAGGGTAGGATTAGGGTTATTGTTTAGGTTTAGGTTTAGGGTTAGTGTTAGGGTAGGGATATGGTTATGGTTAGGTTTAGGTTTGGGTTAGGGTTTGTGTTAAGTTTAGGACTAGGGTTAGCGTTAGGTTAGGGTTCGGATTAGGGTTAGGGTTAGGGTTAGGATTAGTTTTAGGGTTACAGGTAGCGTTAGGGTTAGGATTAGGATTAGATTTAGGATTACAGGTAGGGTTAGGGTTAGGGTTAGGGTTAGGGTTAGTGTTAGTGTTTCTGGTTAGCGATAAGGTCAGTGTTAGAGTACGTTTAGGGTTAGGTTAATGTTAGGGTTGTGGTTAGGGTTTTGGTTAGGGTTACGGTAAGGTTTTGGGGTAGGCTGAGGGTTAATTAGGGTTCGGATTATTGTTAGGGTTAGGGTTTAACATTAGTGTTACGGTTAGTGTAGGGTTAGTGTTACGGTTAGGTTTAGGGTTAGGGTTAGTGTTAGGGTGGGGTTAGGGGTAGGGGTAGGGTTGTGGTTAGGGTTTGGGTTAGGGTTAGGGTTAGGTTTAGATTTAGGGTTAGGGTTAGGTTAGGGTTCAGATTAGGGTTAGGGTTAGGGTTTAGTGTTAGTTTTAGGGTTAGTGTAGGGTTAAGTATAGGGTTAGGTTTAGGGTTTAGGTTAGGGTTAGGGTTAGGGTTAGAGTTAGGGTTAGTGTTAGGGTTAGTGTTAGGGATAGATTCGGTTAAGATTAGGGGTAATATTAGGGTTAGAGTTTGGTTAGGATTATAGTTAGGTTAAGGTTCGGAATAGGGTTGGGGTTAGGGTTTAGGGTTAGTTTTTGGGTTAGGGTTAGGGTTAAGGTTTCAGTTAGTGTTAGGTTAGGGTTAGGGTTAGGTTTACGGTTAGGGTTTGGGTTAGATTAGGGTTCGGATTAGGGTTAGGGTTACGGTTTGTATTAGTGTTAGGTTAGGGTTAAGGTTAGGGTTAAGGATTGGGTTTTTGTTAGGTTTAGGTTTAGTTTAGGTTTATGGGTAGGGTTAGATTTAGGGTTACGGTTAAATTAGAGTTAGGTTTTGGCTTAGGATTATGTTTAGGGTTAGGGTTAGGGTTAGGGTTAGGTTTAGGGTTTAGGCTTAGGGTTAGTGTTATGTTTAGCGTAGGGTTAGCGTTAGGGTTAAGGTAAGGGTTAGGGTTAGTGTTAGTATTAGGATTGCGTTCGGGTTAATTTAGTGTATGGGTTAGGTTAGGTTTAGGGATAAGGTTAGGTTTAGGGTTATGGTCAGGGTGTGGCTTTGGTTTAAGTTTAGGGTTAGGATTAGCCTTAGTGTTAGGGATAGCTTTAGTTTAGCATTCGGATTAGGGTTAGGTTAAGTTTAGGTTAGTATTCGGGTTAGGGTTTCGTTAGGGTTAGTGTTAGCGTTAGATTTAGGGTTAGGTTTAGGTTTAGGTATTTGTGTTAGGTTTAGGTTAGGGTTAATGTTAGTGTTGGTTTATGGTTTGGGTGAGAGTTAGATTTGGGTTACGTAAGGATAGGGTTAGGTGTAGGGTTAGGTCAAGGTTTAGGTTTAGGGTTAGGATTAAGTTTAGGGTTAGTGTTAGGGTTAGATTTAAATTTAGGGTTGGGGTTAGGGTTATGGTTATGTTCGATTTAGGGTTAGGGTTAGGGTAGTGTTAGGGTTAGGGTTTAGGGTTAGGGTTATTGTTAGGGTTAATATTATAGTTAGTTGAGGGTTAGGATTCAGGTTAATGTATGGGTTAGGGTTAGGTTAGGGTTAGGGTTTAGGAATAGGTTTCTGGTTAGGTTAAGGGAAGGGTTAGGGTTAGGGATAGTGTTAGGGTTAGGTTTTTTGTTAGGGTTAGGATTAGGATTGGGTTTAGGGTTAGGGTTAGGTTTAGGTTAGGGTTCAGCTTAGGGTTATGGTTAGGTTTAGGATTTGGGTTAGGGTTAGGGTTAAGGTTAGGGTTAATGTTAGGGTTAGGGTTACTTTAGTGTTAGGGTTAGGGTTAGGGTTTGGATGAGGTTTAGGTTAGGGTTAGAGTTAGGGTTTCGTTTAGGGTTTGGAGTTAGGGTTATATTGAGATTAATGTTAGGGTTAGTTTACAGTTAGGGTTTGGGTTAGTGTTAATATTAGGGTTAGGGTTAGGGTCAGGGTCAGGGCTAGGTTTATGTTCAGGTTAGGGTTATTGTGTGGCTTAGGTTTAGGGTTAGTGTTATGGTTAGGGTTAGGTTTAGTGTTAAGTTAAGGTTCGGATTAAGGTTAGAGTTAGGGTTTAGAGTTAGCGATAGCGTTAGGGTTAGGGTTATTTAAGCGTTATGGTAAGGATTGGTGTTAGTGTAATGTTAGGATTAGGATTAGCGTTAGGGTTAGGGTTAGGTTTAGGGTTCGGGTTAGGGTTCGGGTTCGGGTTAGGGTTATGTTTAGAGTTAATGTTAGGGTTAGGGTTTGTTTAGTGTTAGTGTGATTGTTAGGGAAGGGTTTGGGTTAGGGTTAGGGTTAGGGTTTGGATTAGGATAATGTTAACGTAAGGTTAGGATTAGGGTTAAGTTTAGGGTTAGGGAAGGGTTTGGGTTTGGGTTAGGGTTTGGGTGTGGCTTAAGGTTACGTTTAGGTTTAGGGTTAATGTTAGGCTTAGGGTTACGTAAGGGTTAGGATTGGGGTACGATTAGGGTTAAGGTTTTTGTTTAGGGTTAGGGTAAGCTCTAGGGTTAGGTTTGTGTTAGCATTAGGGTTCCGGTTTGTGTTAGGGTTAGCGTTAGGTTTAGGGTTAGGTTAAGATTAGGTTTAGGGTTAGGGTTTAGGGTTAGGGTTTAGTGTTAGGCTTAGTGTTAGGGTTATGGTAAGGGTTAGTGTTTAGGGTTAAGGGTAGTGTTAGGGTTAGGGTAAGCTTAGGGTTAGGGTTAGTGTTAGAGTTAGGTTAGGGTTCGGATTGTGGTTAGCGTTAGGGTTGAGGGATAGTTTTAGGGTTAGGCTTAGGGTTAGGGTTTAGGGTTATATTTATGGTTAGTTTAGGGTAAAGATTACGGTTAGTGTTTGGGTTAGGGTAAGGTTAGGGTTATCGTTAGTGTTAGGGTTATGTTACCTTAGGGTTCGGGTTAGTGTTACGGTTAATGTTAGTATTAGTGTTAGCGTTAGTGGTATGTTTAGGTTTAAGGTTAGGGTTAGGTTTAGGGTTTAGCATTAGGGGTAATGTTAGTGTTACGGTTAGAATTAGGGATAGGGTTAGGTTTAGGGTTTGGGTTGTGGTTAGGCTGAGGGTTAGGGTTAGGTTAGGTATCAGATTAGGGTTAGGGTTAAGGTTCATGTTTAGTGTTAGGGTTAGGGTTATGTTTGCGTTAGGGTTAGGGTTAGGGTTTAGGTTTAGCGTTAGGATTAATGTTAGAGTCAGTTTAGGGTTAGTGTTAGGGTTGGGGTTTGGGTTAGGGTAAGGTTAGGGTTAGAGTTAGGGTTAGTGTTTAGGGTTAGGGTTCGAGTTAGGGTAGGATTAGGGTTATTGTTTAGGTTTAGGTTTAGGGTTAGTGTTAGGGTAGGGATATGGTTATGGTTAGGTTTAGGTTTGGGTTAGGGTTTGTGTTAAGTTTAGGACTAGGGTTAGCGTTAGGTTAGGGTTCGGATTAGGGTTAGGGTTAGGGTTAGGATTAGTTTTAGGGTTACAGGTAGCGTTAGGGTTAGGATTAGGATTAGATTTAGGATTACAGGTAGGGTTAGGGTTAGGGTTAGGGTTAGGGTTAGTGTTAGTGTTTCTGGTTAGCGATAAGGTCAGTGTTAGAGTACGTTTAGGGTTAGGTTAATGTTAGGGTTGTGGTTAGGGTTTTGGTTAGGGTTACGGTAAGGTTTTGGGGTAGGCTGAGGGTTAATTAGGGTTCGGATTATTGTTAGGGTTAGGGTTTAACATTAGTGTTACGGTTAGTGTAGGGTTAGTGTTACGGTTAGGTTTAGGGTTAGGGTTAGTGTTAGGGTGGGGTTAGGGGTAGGGGTAGGGTTGTGGTTAGGGTTTGGGTTAGGGTTAGGGTTAGGTTTAGATTTAGGGTTAGGGTTAGGTTAGGGTTCAGATTAGGGTTAGGGTTAGGGTTTAGTGTTAGTTTTAGGGTTAGTGTAGGGTTAAGTATAGGGTTAGGTTTAGGGTTTAGGTTAGGGTTAGGGTTAGGGTTAGAGTTAGGGTTAGTGTTAGGGTTAGTGTTAGGGATAGGTTCGGTTAAGATTAGGGGTAATATTAGGGTTAGAGTTTGGTTAGGATTATAGTTAGGTTAGGGTTCGGAATAGGGTTGGGGTTAGGGTTTAGGGTTAGTTTTTGGGTTAGGGTTAGGGTTAAGGTTTCAGTTAGTGTTAGGTTAGGGTTAGGGTTAGGTTTACGGTTAGGGTTTGGGTTAGATTAGGGTTCGGATTAGGGTTAGGGTTACGGTTTGTATTAGTGTTAGGTTAGGGTTAAGGTTAGGGTTAAGGATTGGGTTTTTGATAGGTTTAGGTTTAGTTTAGGTTTATGGGTAGGGTTAGATTTAGGGTTACGGTTAAATTAGAGTTAGGTTTGGCTTAGGATTATGTTTAGGGTTAGGGTTAGGGTTAGGGTTAGGGTTAGGTTTAGGGTTTAGGCTTAGGGTTAGTGTTATGTTTAGCGTAGGGTTAGCGTTAGGGTTAAGGTAAGGGTTAGGGTTAGTGTTAGTATTAGGATTGCGTTCGGGTTAATTTAGTGTATGGGTTAGGTTAGGTTTAGGGATAAGGTTAGGTTTAGGGTTATGGTCAGGGTGTGGCTTTGGTTTAAGTTTAGGGTTAGGATTAGGGTTAGTGTTAGGGATAGCTTTAGTTTAGCGTTCGGATAAGGGTTAGGTTAAGTTTAGGTTAGCGTTCGGGTTAGGGTTTCGTTAGGGTTAGTGTTAGCGTTAGATTTAGGGTTAGGTTTAGGTTTAGGTATTTGTGTTAGGTTTAGGTTAGGGTTAATGTTAGTGTTGTTTTATGGTTAGGGTGAGGGTTAGATTTGGGTTACGTAAGGATAGGGTTAGGTGTAGGGTTAGGTCAAGGTTTAGGTTTAGGGTTAGGATTAAGTTTAGGGTTAGTGTTAGGGTTAGATTTAAATTTAGGGTTGGGGTTAGGGTTATGGTTATGTTCGATTTAGGGTTAGGGTTAGGGTAGTGTTAGGGTTAGGGTTTAGGGTTAGGGTTATTGTTAGGGTTAATATTATAGTTAGTTGAGGGTTAGGGTTCAGGTTAGTGTATGGGTTAGGGTTAGGTTAGGGTTAGGGTTTAGGAATAGGTTTATGGTTAGGTTAAGGGAAGGGTTAGGGTTAGGGATAGTGTTAGGGTTAGGTTTTTTGTTAGGGTTAGGATTAGGATTGGGTTTAGGGTTAGGGTTAGGTTTAGGTTAGGGTTCAGCTTAGGGTTATGGTTAGGTTTAGGATTTGGGTTAGGGTTAGGGTTAAGGTTAGGGTTAATGTTAGGGTTAGGGTTACTTTAGTGTTAGGGTTAGGGTTAGGGTTTGGATGAGGTTTAGGTTAGGGTTACAGTTAGGGTTTCGTTTAGGGTTTGGAGTTAGGGTTATATTAAGCTTAATGTTAGGGTTAGTTTACAGTTAGGGTTTGGGTTAGTGTTAATATTAGGGTTAGGGTTAGGGTTAGGGTCAGGGCTAGGGTTATGTTCAGGTTAGGGTTATTGTGTGGCTTAGGTTTAGGGTTAGTGTTATGGTTAGGGTTAGGTTTAGTGTTAAGTTAAGGTTCGGATTAAGGTTAGAGTTAGGGTTTAGAGTTAGCGATAGAGTTAGGGTTAGGGTTATTTAAGCGTTATGGTAAGGATTGGTGTTACTGTAATGTTAGGATTAGGATAAGCGTTAGGGTTAGGGTTAGGTTTAGTGTTCGGGTTAGGGTTCGGGTTCGGGTTAGGGTTATGTTTAGAGTTAATGTTAGGGTTAGGGTTTGTTTAGTGTTAGTGTGATTGTTAGGGAAGGGTTTGGGTTAGGGATAGGGTTAGGGTTTGGATTAGGATAATGTTAACGTAAGGTTAGGATTAGGGTTAAGTTTAGGGTTAGGGTAGGGTTTGGGTTTGGGTTAGGGTTTGGGTGTGGCTTAAGGTTACGTTTAGGTTTAGGGTTAATGTTAGGCTTAGGGTTACGTAAGGGTTAGGATTGGGGTACGATTAGGGTTAAGGTTTTTGTTTAGGGTTAGGGTTAGCTCTAGGGTTAGGTTTGTGTTAGCATTAGGGTTCCGGTTTGTGTTAGGGTTAGCGTTAGGTTTAGGGTTAGGTTAAGATTAGGTTTAGGGTTAGGGTTTAGGGTTAGGGTTTAGTGTTAGGCTTAGTGTTAGGGTTATGGTAAGGGTTAGTGTTTAGGGTTAAGGGTAGTGTTAGGGTTAGGGTAAGCTTAGGGTTAGGGTTAGTGTTAGAGTTAGGTTAGGGTTCGGATTGTGGTTAGCGTTAGGGTTGAGGGATAGTTTTAGGGTTAGGCTTAGGGTTAGGGTTTAGGGTTATATTTATGGTTAGTTTAGGGTAAAGATTACGGTTAGTGTTTGGGTTAGGGTAAGGTTAGGGTTATCGTTAGTGTTAGGGTTATGTTACCTTAGGGTTCGGGTTAGTGTTACGGTTAATGTTAGTATTAGTGTTAGCGTTAGTGGTATGTTTAGGTTTAAGGTTAGGGTTAGGTTTAGGGTTTAGCATTAGGGGTAATGTTAGTGTTACGGTTAGAATTAGGGATAGGGTTAGGTTTAGGGTTTGGGTTGTGGTTAGGCTGAGGGTTAGGGTTAGGTTAGGTATCAGATTAGGGTTAGGGTTAAGGTTCATGTTTAGTGTTAGGGTTAGAGTTATGTTTGCGTTAGGGTTAGGGTTAGGGTTTAGGTTTAGCGTTAGGATTAATGTTAGAGTCAGTTTAGGGTTAGTGTTAGGGTTGGGGTTTGGGTTAGGGTAAGGTTACGGTTAGAGTTAGGGTTAGTGTTTAGGGTTAGGGTTCGAGTTAGGGTAGGATTAGGGTTATTGTTTAGGTTTAGGTTTAGGGTTAGTGTTAGGGTAGGGATATGGTTATGGTTAGGTTTAGGTTTGGGTTAGGGTTTGTGTTAAGTTTAGGACTAGGGTTAGCGTTAGTTTAGGGTTCGGATTAGGGTTAGGGTTAGGGTTAGGATTAGTTTTAGGGTTACAGGTAGCGTTAGGGTTAGGATTAGGATTAGATTTAGGATTACAGGTAGGGTTAGGGTTAGGGTTAGGGTTAGGGTTAGTGTTAGTGTTTCTGGTTAGCGATAAGGTCAGTGTTAGAGTACGTTTAGGGTTAGGTTAATGTTAGGGTTGTGGTTAGGGTTTTGGTTAGGGTTACGGTAAGGTTTTGGGGTAGGCTGAGGGTTAATTAGGGTTCGGATTATTGTTAGGGTTAGGGTTTAACATTAGTGTTACGGTTAGTGTAGGGTTAGTGTTACGGTTAGGTTTAGGGTTAGGGTTAGTGTTAGGGTGGGGTTAGGGGTAGGGGTAGGGTTGTGGTTAGGGTTTGGGTTAGGGTTAGGGTTAGGTTTAGATTTAGGATTAGGGTTAAGTTAGGGTTCATTAGGGTTAGGGTTAGGGTTTAGTGTTAGTTTTAGGGTTAGTGTAGGGTTAAGTATAGGGTTAGGTTTAGGGTTTAGGTTAGGGTTAGGGTTTTGGTTAGAGTTAGGGTTAGTGTTAGGGTTAGTGTTAGGGATAGGTTCGGTTAAGATTAGGGGTAATATTAGGGTTAGAGTTTGGTTAGGATTATAGTTAGGTTAGGGTTCGGATTAGGGTTAGGGTTAGGGTTTAGGGTTAGTTTTTGGGTTAGGGTTAGGGTTAAGGTTTCAGTTAGTGTTAGGTTAGGGTTAGGGTTAGGTTTACGGTTAGGGTTTGGGTTAGATTAGGGTTCGGATTAGGGTTAGGGTTACGGTTTGTATTAGTGTTAGGTTAGGGTTAAGGTTAGGGTTAAGGATTGGGTTTTTGTTAGGTTTAGGTTTAGTTTAGGTTTATGGGTAGGGTTAGATTTAGGGTTACGGTTAAATTAGAGTTAGGTTTTGGCTTAGGATTATGTTTAGGGTTAGGGTTAGGGTTAGGTTTAGGGTTTGGGATTAGAGTCAGTGTTATGTTTAGCGTAGGGTTAGCGTTAGGGTTAAGGTAAGGGTTAGGGTTAGTGTTAGTATTAGGATTGCGTTCGGGTTAATTTAGTGTATGGGTTAGGTTAGGTTTAGGGATAAGGTTAGGTTTAGGGTTATGGTCAGGGTGTGGCTTTGGTTTAAGTTTAGGGTTAGGATTAGGGTTAGTGTTAGGGATAGCTTTAGTTTAGCGTTCGGATTAGGGTTAGGTTAAGTTTAGGTTAGCGTTCGGGTTAGGGTTTCGTTAGGGTTAGTGTTAGCGTTAGATTTAGGGTTAGGTTTAGGTTTAGGTATTTGTGTTAGGTTTAGGTTAGGGTTAATGTTAGTGTTGGTTTATGGTTAGGGTGAGGGTTAGATTTGGGTTACGTAAGGATAGGGTTAGGTGTAGGGTTAGGTCAAGGTTTAGGTTTAGGGTTAGGATTAAGTTTAGGGTTAGTGTTAGGGTTAGATTTAAATTTAGGGTTGGGGTTAGGGTTATGGTTATGTTCGATTTAGGGTTAGGGTTAGGGTAGTGTTAGGGTTAGGGTTTAGGGTTAGGGTTATTGTTAGGGTTAATATTATAGTTAGTTGAGGGTTAGGGTTCAGGTTAGTGTATGGGTTAGGGTTAGGTTAGGGTTAGGGTTTAGGAATAGGTTTATGGTTAGGTTAAGGAAAGGGTTAGGGTTAGGGATAGTGTTAGGGTTAGGTTTTTTGTTAGGGTTAGGATTAGGATTGGGTTTAGGGTTAGGGTTAGGTTTAGGTTAGGGTTCAGCTTAGGGTTATGGTTAGGTTTAGGATTTGGGTTAGGGTTAGGGTTAAGGTTAGGGTTAATGTTAGGGTTAGGGTTACTTTAGTGTTAGGGTTAGGGTTAGGGTTTGGATGAGGTTTAGGTTAGGGTTAGAGTTAGGGTTTCGTTTAGGGTTTGGAGTTAGGGTTATATTAAGCTTAATGTTAGGGTTAGTTTACAGTTAGGGTTTGGGTTAGTGTTAATATTAGGGTTAGGGTTAGGGTTAGGGTCAGGGCTAGGGTTATGTTCAGGTTAGGGTTATTGTGTGGCTTAGGTTTAGGGTTAGTGTTATGGTTAGGGTTAGGTTTAGTGTTAAGTTAAGGTTCGGATTAAGGTTAGAGTTAGGGTTTAGAGTTAGCGATAGCGTTAGGGTTAGGGTTATTTAAGCGTTATGGTAAGGATTGGTGTTAGTGTAATGTTAGGATTAGGATAAGCGTTAGGGTTAGGGTTAGTTTTAGGGTTCGGGTTAGGGTTCGGGTTCGGGTTAGGGTTATGTTTAGAGTTAATGTTAGGGTTAGGGTTTGTTTAGTGTTAGTGTGATTGTTAGGGAAGGGTTTGGGTTAGGGTTAGGGTTAGGGTTTGGATTAGGATAATGTTAACGTAAGGTTAGGATTAGGGTTAAGTTTACGGTTAGGGTAGGGTTTGGGTTTGGGTTAGGGTTTGGGTGTGGCTTAAGGTTACGTTTAGGTTTAGGGTTAATGTTAGGCTTAGGGTTACGTAAGAGTTAGGATTGGGGTACGATTAGGGTTAAGGTTTTTCTTTAGGGTTAGGGTTAGCTCTAGGGTTAGGTTTGTGTTAGCATTAGGGTTCCGGTTTGTGTTAGGGTTAGCGTTAGGTTTAGGGTTAGGTTAAGATTAGTTTACGGTTAGGGTTTAGCGTTAGGGTTTAGTGTTAGGCTTAGTGTTAGGGTTATGGTAAGGGTTAGTGTTTAGGGTTAAGGGTAGTGTTAGGGTTAGGGTAAGCTTAGGGTTAGGGTTAGTGTTAGAGTTAGGTTAGGGTTCGGATTGTGGTTAGCGTTAGGGTTGAGGGATAGTTTTAGGGTTAGGCTTAGGGTTAGGGTTTAGGGTTATATTTATGTTTAGTTTAGGGTAAAGATTACGGTTAGTGTTTGGGTTAGGGTAAGGTTAGGGTTATCGTTAGTGTTAGGGTTATGTTACCTTAGGGTTCGGGTTAGTGTTACGGTTAATGTTAGTATTAGTGTTAGCGTTAGTGGTATGTTTAGGTTTAAGGTTAGGGTTAGGTTTAGGGTTTAGCATTAGGGGTAATGTTAGTGTTACGGTTAGAATTAGGGATAGGGTTAGGTTTAGGGTTTGGGTTGTGGTTAGGCTGAGGGTTAGGGATAGGTTAGGTATCAGATTAGGGTTAGGGTTAAGGTTCATGTTTAGTGTTAGGGTTAGGGTTATGTTTGCGTTAGGGTTAGGGTTAGGGTTTAGGTTTAGCGTTAGGATTAATGTTAGAGTCAGTTTAGGGTTAGTGTTAGGGTTGGGGTTTGGGTTAGGGTAAGGTTAGGGTTAGAGTTAGGGTTAGTGTTTAGGGTTAGGGTTCGAGTTAGGGTAGGATTAGGGTTATTGTTTAGGTTTAGGTTTAGGGTTAGTGTTAGGGTAGGGATATGGTTATGGTTAGGTTTAGGTTTGGGTTAGGGTTTGTGTTAAGTTTAGGACTAGGGTTAGCGTTAGGTTAGGGTTCGGATTAGGGTTAGGGTTAGGGTTAGGATTAGTTTTAGGGTTACAGGTAGCGTTAGGGTTAGGATTAGGATTAGATTTAGGATTACAGGTAGGGTTAGGGTTAGGGTTAGTGTTAGTGTTTCTGGTTAGCGATAAGGTCAGTGTTAGAGTACGTTTAGGGTTAGGTTAATGTTAGGGTTTTGGTTAGGGTTTTGGTTAGGGTTACGGTAAGGTTTTGGGGTAGGCTGAGGGTTAATTAGGGTTCGGATTATTGTTAGGGTTAGGGTTTAACATTAGTGTTACGGTTAGTGTAGGGTTAGTGTTACGGTTAGGTTTAGGGTTAGGGTTAGTGTTAGGGTGGGGTTAGGGGTAGGGGTAGGGTTGTGGTTAGGGTTTGGGTTAGGGTTAGGGTTAGGTTTAGATTTAGGGTTAGGTTTAGGTTAGGGTTCAGATTAGGGTTAGGGTTAGGGTTTAGTGTTAGTTTTAGGGTTAGTGTAGGGTTAAGTATAGGGTTAGGTTTAGGGTTTAGGTTAGGGTTAGGGTTAGGGTTAGAGTTAGGGTTAGTGTTAGGGTTAGTGTTAGGGATAGGTTCGGTTAAGATTAGGGGTAATATTAGGGTTAGAGTTTGGTTAGGATTATAGTTAGGTTAGGGTTCGGATTAGGGTTAGGGTTAGGGTTTAGGGTTAGTTTTTGGGTTAGGGTTAGGGTTAAGGTTTCAGTTAGTGTTAGGTTAGGGTTAGGGTTAGGTTTACGGTTAGGGTTTGGGTTAGATTAGGGTTCGGATTAGGGTTAGGGTTACGGTTTGTATTAGTGTTAGGTTAGGGTTAAGGTTAGGGTTAAGGATTGGGTTTTTGTTAGGTTTAGGTTTAGTTTAGGTTTATGGGTAGGGTTAGATTTAGGGTTACGGTTAAATTAGAGTTAGGTTTTAGCTTAGGATTATGTTTAGGGTTAGGGTTAGGGTTAGGTTTAGGGTTTAGGATTAGGGTTAGTGTTATGTTTAGCGTAGGGTTAGCGTTAGGGTTAAGGTAAGGGTTAGGGTTAGTGTTAGTATTAGGATTGCGTTCGGGTTAATTTAGTGTATGGGTTAGGTTAGGTTTAGGGATAAGGTTAGGTTTAGGGTTATGGTCAGGGTGTGGCTTTGGTTTAAGTTTAGGGTTAGGATTAGGGTTAGTGTTAGGAATAGCTTTAGTTTAGCGTTCGGATTAGGGTTAGGTTAAGTTTAGGTTAGCGTTCGGGTTAGGGTTTCGTTAGGGTTAGTGTTAGCGTTAGATTTAGGGTTAGGTTTAGGTTTAGGTATTTGTGTTAGGTTTAGGTTAGGGTTAATGTTAGTGTTGGTTTATGTTAGGTGAGGGTTAGATTTGGGTTACGTAAGGATAGGTTAGGTGTAGGGTTAGGTCAAGGTTTAGGTTTAGGGTTAGGATTAAGTTTAGGGTTAGTGTTAGGGTTAGATTTAAATTTAGGGTTGGGGTTAGGGTTATGGTTATGTTCGATTTAGGGTTAGGGTTAGGGTAGTGTTAGGGTTAGGGTTTAGGGTTAGGGTTATTGTTAGGGTTAATATTATAGTTAGTTGAGGGTTAGGGTTCAGGTTAGTGTATGGGTTAGGGTTAGGTTAGGGTTAGGGTTTAGGAATAGGTTTATGGTTAGGTTAAGGGAAGGGTTAGGGTTAGGGATAGTGTTAGGGTTAGGTTTTTTGTTAGGGTTAGGATTAGGATTGGGTTTAGGGTTAGGGTTAGGTTTAGGTTAGGGTTCAGCTTAGGGTTATGGTTAGGTTTAGGATTTGGGTTAGGGTTAGGGTTAAGGTTAGGGTTAATGTTAGGGTTAGGGTTACTTTAGTGTTAGGGTTAGGGTTAGGGTTTGGATGAGGTTTAGGTTAGGGTTAGAGTTAGGGTTTCGTTTAGGGTTTGGAGTTAGGGTTATATTAAGCTTAATGTTAGGGTTAGTTTACAGTTAGGGTTTGGGTTAGTGTTAATATTAGGGTTAGGGTTAGGGTTAGGGTCAGGGCTAGGGTTATGTTCAGGTTAGGGTTATTGTGTGGCTTAGGTTTAGGGTTAGTGTTATGGTTAGGGTTAGGTTTAGTGTTAAGTTAAGGTTCGGATTAAGGTTAGAGTTAGGGTTTAGAGTTAGCGATAGCGTTAGGGTTAGGGTTATTTAAGCGTTATGGTAAGGATTGGTGTTAGTGTAATGTTAGGATTAGGATAAGCGTTAGGGTTAGGGTTAGGTTTAGGGTTCGGGTTAGGGTTCGGGTTCGGGTTAGGGTTATGTTTAGAGTTAATGTTAGGGTTAGGGTTTGTTTAGTGTTAGTGTGATTGTTAGGGAAGGGTTTGGGTTAGGGTTAGGGTTAGGGTTTGGATTAGGATAATGTTAACGTAAGGTTAGGATTAGGGTTAAGTTTAGGGTTAGGGTAGGGTTTGGGTTTGGGTTAGGGTTTGGGTGTGGCTTAAGGTTACGTTTAGGTTTAGGGTTAATGTTAGGCTTAGGGTTACGTAAGGGTTAGGATTGGGGTACGATTAGGGTTAAGGTTTTTGTTTAGGGTTAGGGTAAACTCTAGGGTTAGGTTTGTGTTAGCATTAGGGTTCCGGTTTGTGTTAGGGTTAGCGTTAGGTTTAGGGTTAGGTTAAGATTAGGTTTAGGGTTAGGGTTTAGGGTTAGGGTTTAGTGTTAGGCTTAGTGTTAGGGTTATGGTAAGGGTTAGTGTTTAGGGTTAAGGGTAGTGTTAGGGTTAGGGTAAGCTTAGGGTTAGGGTTAGTGTTAGAGTTAGTTTAGGGTTCGGATTGTGGTTAGCGTTAGGGTTGAGGGTTAGTTTTAGGGTTAGGCTTAGGGTTAGGGTTTAGGGTTATATTTATGGTTAGTTTAGGGTAAAGATTACGGTTAGTGTTTGGGTTAGGGTAAGGTTAGGGTTATCGTTAGTGTTAGGGTTATGTTACCTTAGGGTTCGGGTTAGTGTTACGGTTAATGTTAGTATTAGTGTTAGCGTTAGTGGTATGTTTAGGATTAGGGTTAGGGTTAGGTTTAGGGTTTAGCATTAGGGGTAATGTTAGTGTTACGGTTAGAATTAGGGATAGGGTTAGGTTTAGGGTTTGGGTTGTGGTTAGGCTGAGGGTTAGGGTTAGGTTAGGTATCAGATTAGGGTTAGGGTTAAGGTTCATGTTTAGTGTTAGGGTTAGGGTTATGTTTGCGTTAGGGTTAGGGTTAGGGTTTAGGTTTAGCGTTAGGATTAATGTTAGAGTCAGTTTAGGGTTAGTGTTAGGGTTGGGGTTTGGGTTAGGGTAAGGTTAGGGTTAGAGTTAGGGTTAGTGTTTAGGGTTAGGGTTCGAGTTAGGGTAGGATTAGGGTTATTATTTAGGTTTAGGTTTAGGGTTAGTGTTAGGGTAGGGATATGGTTATGGTTAGGTTTAGGTTTGGGTTAGGGTTTGTGTTAAGTTTAGGACTAGGGTTAGCGTTAGGTTAGGGTTCGGATTAGGGTTAGGGTTAGGGTTAGGATTAGTTTTAGGGTTACAGGAAGCGTTAGGGTTAGGATTAGGATTAGATTTAGAATTACAGGTAGGGTTAGGGTTAGGGTTAGGGTTAGGGTTAGTGTTAGTGTTTCTGGTTAGCGATAAGGTCAGTGTTAGAGTACGTTTAGGGTTAGGTTAATGTTAGGGTTGTGGTTAGGGTTTTGGTTAGGGTTACGGTAAGGTTTTGGGGTAGGCTGAGGGTTAATTAGGGTTCGGATTATTGTTAGGGTTAGGGTTTAACATTAGTGTTACGGTTAGTGTAGGGTTAGTGTTACGGTTAGGTTTAGGGTTAGGGTTAGTGTTAGGGTGGGGTTAGGGGTAGGGGTAGGGTTGTGGTTAGGGTTTGGGTTAGGGTTAGGGTTAGGTTTAGATTAGGGTTAGGGTTAGGTTAGGGTTCAGATTAGGGTTAGGGTTAGGGTTTAGTGTTAGTTTTAGGGTTAGTGTAGGGTTAAGTATAGGGTTAGGTTTAGTGTTTAGGTTAGGGTTAGGGTTTTGGTTAGAGTTAGGGTTAGTGTTAGGGTTAGTGTTAGGGATAGGTTCGGTTAAGATTAGGGGTAATATTAGGGTTAGAGTTTGGTTAGGATTATAGTTAGGTTAGGGTTCGGATTAGGGTTAGGGTTAGGGTTTAGGGTTAGTTTTTGGGTTAGGGTTAGGGTTAAGGTTTCAGTTAGTGTTAGGTTAGGGTTAGGGTTAGGTTTACGGTTAGGGTTTGGGTTAGATTAGGGTTCGGATTAGGGTTAGGGTTACGGTTTGTATTAGTGTTAGGTTAGGGTTAAGGTTAGGGTTAAGGATTGGGTTTTTGTTAGGTTTAGGTTTAGTTTAGGTTTATGGGTAGGGTTAGATTTAGGGTTACGGTTAAATTAGAGTTAGGTTTTGGCTTAGGATTATGTTTAGGGTTAGGGTTAGGGTTAGGTTTAGGGTTTAGGATTATGGTTAGTGTTATGTTTAGCGTAGGGTTAGCGTTAGGGTTAAGGTAAGGGTTAGGGTTAGTGTTAGTATTAGGATTGCGTTCGGGTTAATTTAGTGTATGGGTTAGGTTAGGTTTAGGGATAAGGTTAGGTTTAGGGTTATGGTCAGGGTGTGGCTTTGGTTTAAGTTTAGGGTTAGGATTAGGGTTAGTGTTAGGGATAGCTTTAGTTTAGCGTTCGGATTAGGGTTAGGTTAAGTTTAGGTTAGCGTTCGGGTTAGGGTTTCGTTAGGGTTAGTGTTAGCGTTAGATTTAGGGTTAGGTTTAGGTTTAGGTATTTGTGTTAGGTTTAGGTTAGGGTTAATGTTAGTGTTGGTTTATGGTTAGGGTGAGGGTTAGATTTGGGTTACGTAAGGATAGGGTTAGGTGTAGGGTTAGGTCAAGGTTTAGGTTTAGGGTTAGGATTAAGTTTAGGGTTAGTGTTAGGGTTAGATTTAAATTTAGGGTTGGGGTTAGGGTTATGGTTATGTTCGATTTAGGGTTAGGGTTAGGGTAGTGTTAGGGTTAGGGTTTAGGGTTAGGGTTATTGTTAGGGTTAATATTATAGTTAGTTGAGGGTTAGGGTTCAGGTTAGTGTATGGGTTAGGGTTAGGTTAGGGTTAGGGTTTAGGAATAGGTTTATGGTTAGGTTAAGGGAAGGGTTAGGGTTAGGGATAGTGTTAGGGTTAGGTTTTTGTTAGGGTTAGGATTGGGTTTAGGGTTAGGGTTAGGTTTAGGTTAGGGTTCAGCTTAGGGATATGGTTAGGTTTAGGATTTGGGTTAGGGTTAGGGTTAAGGTTAGGGTAATGTTAGGGTTAGGGTTACTTTAGTGTTAGGGTTAGGGTTAGGGTTTGGATGAGGTTTAGGTTAGGGTTAGAGTTAGGGTTTCGTTTAGGGTTTGGAGTTAGGGTTATATTAAGCTTAATGTTAGGGTTAGTTTACAGTTAGGGTTTGGGTTAGTGTTAATATTAGGGTTAGGGTTAGGGTTAGGGTCAGGGCTAGGGTTCTGTTCAGGTTAGGGTTATTGTGTGGCTTAGGTTTAGGGTTAGTGTTATGGTTAGGGTTAGGTTTAGTGTTAAGTTAAGGTTCGGATTAAGGTTAGAGTTAGGGTTTAGAGTTAGCGATAGCGTTAGGGTTAGGGTTATTTAAGCGTTATGGTAAGGATTGGTGTTAGTGTAATGTTAGGATTAGGATTAGCGTTAGGGTTAGGGTTAGGTTTAGGGTTCGGGTTAGGGTTCGGGTTCGGGTTAGGGTTATGTTTAGAGTTAATGTTAGGGTTAGGGTTTGTTTAGTGTTAGTGTGATTGTTAGGGAAGGGTTTGGGTTAGGGTTAGGGTTAGGGTTTGGATTAGGATAATGTTAACGTAAGGTTAGGATTAGGGTTAAGTTTAGGGTTAGGGTAGGGTTTGGGTTTGGGTTAGGGTTTGGGTGTGGCTTAAGGTTACGTTTAGGTTTAGGGTTAATGTTAGGCTTAGGGTTACGTAAGGGTTAGGATTGGGGTACGATTAGGGTTAAGGTTTTTGTTTAGGGTTAGGGTTAGCTCTAGGGTTAGGTTTGTGTTAGCATTAGGGTTCCGGTTTGTGTTAGGGTTAGCGTTAGGTTTAGGGTTAGGTTAAGATTAGGTTTAGGGTTAGGGTTTAGGGTTAGGGTTTAGTGTTAGGCTTAGTGTTAGGGTTATGGTAAGGGTTAGTGTTTAGGGTTAAGGGTAGTGTTAGGGTTAGGGTAAGCTTAGGGTTAGGGTTAGTGTTAGAGTTAGGTTAGGGTTCGGATTGTGGTTAGCGTTAGGGTTGAGGGATAGTTTTAGGGTTAGGCTTAGGGTTAGGGTTTAGGGTTATATTTATGGTTAGTTTAGGGTAAAGATTACGGTTAGTGTTTGGGTTAGGGTAAGGTTAGGGTTATCGTTAGTGTTAGGGTTATGTTACCTTAGGGTTCGGGTTAGTGTTACGGTTAATGTTAGTATTAGTGTTAGCGTTAGTGGTATGTTTAGGTTTAAGGTTAGGGTTAGGTTTAGGGTTTAGCATTAGGGGTAATGTTAGTGTTACGGTTAGAATTAGGGATAGGGTTAGGTTTAGGGTTTGGGTTGTGGTTAGGCTGAGGGTTAGGGTTAGGTTAGGTATCAGATTAGGGTTAGGGTTAAGGTTCATGTTTAGTGTTAGGGTTAGGGTTATGTTTGCGTTAGGGTTAGGGTTAGGGTTTAGGTTTAGCGTTAGGATTAATGTTAGAGTCAGTTTAGGGTTAGTGTTAGGGTTGGGGTTTGGGTTAGGGTAAGGTTAGGGTTAGAGTTAGGGTTAGTGTTTAGGGTTAGGGTTCGAGTTAGGGTAGGATTAGGGTTATTGTTTAGGTTTAGGTTTAGGGTTAGTGTTAGGGTAGGGATATGGTTATGGTTAGGTTTAGGTTTGGGTTAGGGTTTGTGTTAAGTTTAGGACTAGGGTTAGCGTTAGGTTAGGGTTCGGATTAGGGTTAGGGTTAGGGTTAGGATTAGTTTTAGGGTTACAGGTAGTGTTAGGGTTAGGATTAGGATTAGATTTAGGATTACAGGTAGGGTTAGGGTTAGGGTTAGGGTTAGGGTTAGTGTTAGTGTTTCTGGTTAGCGATAAGGTCAGTGTTAGAGTACGTTTAGGGTTAGGTTAATGTTAGGGTTGTGGTTAGGGTTTTGGTTAGGGTTACGGTAAGGTTTTGGGGTAGGCTGAGGGTTAATTAGGGTTCGGATTATTGTTAGGTTTAGGGTTTAACATTAGTGTTACGGTTAGTGTAGGGTTAGTGTTACGGTTAGGTTTAGGGTTAGGGTTAGTGTTAGGGTGGGGTTAGGGTTAGGGGTAGGGTTGTGGTTAGGGTTTGGGTTAGGGTTAGGTTTAGGTTTAGATTTAGGGTTAGGGTTAGGTTAGGGTTCAGATTAGGGTTAGGGTTAGGGTTTAGTGTTAGTTTTAGGGTTAGTGTAGGGTTAAGTATAGGGTTAGGTTTAGGGTTTAGGTTAGGGTTAGGGTTTTGGTTAGAGTTAGGGTTAGTGTTAGGGTTAGTGTTAGGGATAGGTTCGGTTAAGATTAGGGGTAATATTAGGGTTAGAGTTTGGTTAGGATTATAGTTAGGTTAGGGTTCGGATTAGGGTTAGGGTTAGGGTTTAGGGTTAGTTTTTGGGTTAGGGTTAGGGTTAAGGTTTCAGTTAGTGTTAGGTTAGGGTTAGGGTTAGGTTTACGGTTAGGGTTTGGGTTAGATTAGGGTTCGGATTAGGGTTAGGGTTACGGTTTGTATTAGTGTTAGGTTAGGGTTAAGGTTAGGGTTAAGGATTGGGTTTTTGTTAGGTTTAGGTTTAGTTTAGGTTTATGGGTAGGGTTAGATTTAGGGTTACGGTTAAATTAGAGTTAGGTTTTGGCTTAGGATTATGTTTAGGGTTAGGGTTAGGGTTAGGGTTAGGTTTAGGGTTTAGGATTAGGGTTAGTGTTATGTTTAGCGTAGGGTTAGCGTTAGGGTTAAGGTAAGGGTTACGGTTAGTGTTAGTATTAGGATTGCGTTCGGGTTAATTTAGTGTATGGGTTAGGTTAGGTTTAGGGATAAGGTTAGGTTTAGGGTTATGGTCAGGGTGTGGCTTTGGTTTAAGTTTAGGGTTAGGATTAGGGTTAGTGTTAGGGATAGCTTTAGTTTAGCGTTCGGATTAGGGTTAGGTTAAGTTTAGGTTAGCGTTCGGGTTAGGGTTTCGTTAGGGTTAGTGTTAGCGTTAGATTTAGGGTTAGGTTTAGGTTTAGGTATTTGTGTTAGGTTTAGGTTAGGGTTAATGTTAGTGTTGGTTTATGGTTAGGGTGAGGGTTAGATTTGGGTTACGTAAGGATAGGGTTAGGTGTAGGGTTAGGTCAAGGTTTAGGTTTAGGGTTAGGATTAAGTTTAGGGTTGGTGTTGGGGTTAGATTTAAATTTAGGGTTGGGGTTAGGGTTATGGTTATGTTCGATTTAGGGTTAGGGTTAGGGTAGTGTTAGGGTTAGGGTTTAGGGTTAGGGTTATTGTTAGGGTTAATATTATAGTTAGTTGAGGGTTAGGGTTCAGGTTAGTGTATGGGTTAGGGTTAGGTTAGGGTTAGGGTTTAGGAATAGGTTTATGGTTAGGTTAAGGGAAGGGTTAGGGTTAGGGATAGTGTTAGGGTTAGGTTTTTTGTTAGGGTTAGGATTAGGATTGGGTTTAGGGTTAGGGTTAGGTTTAGGTTAGGGTTCAGCTTAGGGTTATGGTTAGGTTTAGGATTTGGGTTAGGGTTAGGGTTAAGGTTATGGTTAATGTTAGGGTTAGGGTTACTTTAGTGTTAGGGTTAGGGTTAGGGTTTGGATGAGGTTTAGGTTAGGGTTAGAGTTAGGGTTTCGTTTAGGGTTTGGAGTTAGGGTTATATTAAGCTTAATGTTAGGGTTAGTTTACAGTTAGGGTTTGGGTTAGTGTTAATATTAGGGTTAGGGTTAGGGTTAGGGTCAGGGCTAGGGTTCTGTTCAGGTTAGGGTTATTGTGTGGCTTAGGTTTAGGGTTAGTGTTATGGTTAGGGTTAGGTTTAGTGTTAAGTTAAGGTTCGGATTAAGGTTAGAGTTAGGGTTTAGAGTTAGCGATAGCGTTAGGGTTAGGGTTATTTAAGCGTTATGGTAAGGATTGGTGTTAGTGTAATGTTAGGATTAGGATTAGCGTTAGGGTTAGGGTTAGGTTTAGGGTTCGGGTTAGGGTTCGGGTTCGGGTTAGGGTTATGTTTAGAGTTAATGTTAGGGTTAGGGTTTGTTTAGTGTTAGTGTGATTGTTAGGGAAGGGTTTGGGTTAGGGTTAGGGTTAGGGTTTGGATTAGGATAATGTTAACGTAAGGTTAGGATTAGGGTTAAGTTTAGGGTTAGGGTAGGGTTTGGGTTTGGGTTAGGGTTTGGGTGTGGCTTAAGGTTACGTTTAGGCTTAGGGTTAATGTTAGGCTTAGGGTTACGTAAGGGTTAGGATTGGGGTACGATTAGGGTTAAGGTTTTTGTTTAGGGTTAGGGTTAGCTCTAGGGTTAGGTTTGTGTTAGCATTAGGGTTCCGGTTTGTGTTAGGGTTAGCGTTAGGTTTAGGGTTAGGTTAAGATTAGGTTTAGGGTTAGGGTTTAGGGTTAGGGTTTAGTGTTAGGCTTAGTGTTAGGGTTATGGTAAGGGTTAGTGTTTAGGGTTAAGGGTAGTGTTAGGGTTAGGGTAAGCTTAGGGTTAGGGTTAGTGTTAGAGTTAGGTTAGGGTTCGGATTGTGGTTAGCGTTAGGGTTGAGGGATAGTTTTAGGGTTAGGCTTAGGGTTAGGGTTTAGGGTTATATTCATGGTTAGTTTAGGGTAAAGATTACGGTTAGTGTTTGGGTTAGGGTAAGGTTAGGGTTATCGTTAGTGTTAGGGTTATGTTACCTTAGGGTTCGGGTTAGTGTTACGGTTAATGTTAGTATTAGTGTTAGCGTTAGTGGTATGTTTAGGTTTAAGGTTAGGGTTAGGTTTAGGGTTTAGCATTAGGGGTAATGTTAGTGTTACGGTTAGAATTAGGGATAGGGTTAGGTTTAGGGTTTGGGTTGTGGTTAGGCTGAGGGTTAGGGTTAGGTTAGGTATCAGATTAGGGTTAGGGTTAAGGTTCATGTTTAGTGTTAGGGTTAGGGTTATGTTTGCGTTAGGGTTAGGGTTAGGGTTTAGGTTTAGCGTTAGGATTAATGTTAGAGTCAGTTTAGGGTTAGTGTTAGGGTTGGGGTTTGGGTTAGGGTAAGGTTAGGGTTAGAGTTAGGGTTAGTGTTTAGGGTTAGGGTTCGAGTTAGGGTAGGATTAGGGTTATTGTTTAGGTTTAGGTTTAGGGTTAGTGTTAGGGTAGGGATATGGTTATGGTTAGGTTTAGGTTTGGGTTAGGGTTTGTGTTAAGTTTAGGACTAGGGTTAGCGTTAGGTTAGGGTTCGGATTAGGGTTAGGGTTAGGGTTAGGATTAGTTTTAGGGTTACAGGTAGCGTTAGGGTTAGGATTAGGATTAGATTTAGGATTACAGGTAGGGTTAGGGTTAGGGTTAGGGTTAGGGTTAGTGTCAGTGTTTCTGGTTAGCGATAAGGTCAGTGTTAGAGTACGTTTAGGGTTAGGTTAATGTTAGGGTTGTGGTTAGGGTTTTGGTTAGGGTTACGGTAAGGTTTTGGGATAGGCTGAGGGTTAATTAGGGTTCGGATTATTGTTAGGGTTAGGGTTTAACATTAGTGTTACGGTTAGTGTAGGGTTAGTGTTACGGTTAGGTTTAGGGTTAGGGTTAGTGTTAGGGTGGGGTTAGGGGTAGGGGTAGGGTTGTGGTTAGGGTTTGGGTTAGGGTTAGGGTTAGGTTTAGATTTAGGGTTAGGGTTAGGTTAGGGTTCAGATTAGGGTTAGGGTTAGGGTTTAGTGTTAGTTTTAGGGTTAGTGTAGGGTTAAGTATAGGGTTAGGTTTAGGGTTTAGGTTAGGGTTAGGGTTAGGGTTAGAGTTAGGGTTAGGGTTAGTGTTAGGGATAGGTTCGGTTAAGATTAGGGGTAATATTAGGGTTAGAGTTTGGTTAGGATTATAGTTAGGTTAGGGTTCGGATTAGGGTTAGGGTTAGGGTTTAGGGTTAGTTTTGGGGTTAGGGTTAGGGTTAAGGTTTCAGTTAGTGTTAGGTTAGGGTTAGGGTTAGGTTTACGGTTAGGGTTTGGGTTAGATTAGGGTTCGGATTAGGGTTAGGGTTACGGTTTGTATTAGTGTTAGGTTAGGGTTAAGGTTAGGGTTAAGGATTGGGTTTTTGTTAGGTTTAGGTTTAGTTTAGGTTTATGGGTAGGGTTAGATTTAGGGTTACGGTTAAATTAGAGTTAGGTTGTGGCTTAGGATTATGTTTAGGGTTAGGGTTAGGGTTAGGGTTAGGTTTAGGGTTTAGGATTAGGGTTAGTGTTATGTTTAGCGTAGGGTTAGCGTTAGGGTTAAGGTAAGGGTTAGGGTTAGTGTTAGTATTAGGATTGCGTTCGGGTTAATTTAGTGTATGGGTTAGGTTAGGTTTAGGGATAAGGTTAGGTTTAGGGTTATGGTCAGGGTGTGGCTTTGGTTTAAGTTTAGGGTTAGGATTAGGGCTAGTGTTAGGGATAGCTTTAGTTTAGCGTTCGGATTAGGGTTAGGTTAAGTTTAGGTTAGCGTTCGGGTTAGGGTTTCGTTAGGGTTAGTGTTAGCGTTAGATTTAGGGTTAGGTTTAGGTTTAGGTATTTGTGTTAGGTTTAGGTTAGGGTTAATGTTAGTGTTGGTTTATGGTTAGGGTGAGGGTTAGATTTGGGTTACGTAAGGATAGGGTTAGGTGTAGGGTTAGGTCAAGGTTTAGGTTTAGGGTTAGGATTAAGTTTAGGGTTAGTGTTGGGGTTAGATTTAAATTTAGGGTTGGGGTTAGGGTTATGGTTATGTTCGATTTAGGGTTAGGGTTAGGGTAGTGTTAGGGTTAGGGTTTAGGGTTAGGGTTATTGTTAGGGTTAATATTATAGTTAGCTGAGGGTTAGGGTTCAGGTTAGTGTATGGGTTAGGGTTAGGTTAGGGTTAGGGTTTAGGAATAGGTTTATGGTTAGGTTAAGGGAAGGGTTAGGGTTAGGGATAGTGTTAGGGTTAGGTTTTTTGTTAGGGTTAGGATTAGGATTGGGTTTAGGGTTAGGGTTAGGTTTAGGTTAGGGTTCAGCTTAGGGTTATGGTTAGGTTTAGGATTTGGGTTAGGGTTAGGGTTAAGGTTAGGGTTAATGTTAGGGTTAGGGTTACTTTAGTGTTAGGGTTAGGGTTAGGGTTTGGATGAGGTTTAGGTTAGGGTTAGAGTTAGGGTTTCGTTTAGGGTTTGGAGTTAGGGTTATATTAAGCTTAATGTTAGGGTTAGTTTACAGTTAGGGTTTGGGTTAGTGTTAATATTAGGGTTAGGGTTAGGGTTAGGGTCAGGGCTAGGGTTATGTTCAGGTTAGGGTTATTGTGTGGCTTAGATTTAGGGTTAGTGTAATGGTTAGGGTTAGGTTTAGTGTTAAGGTTCGGATTAAGGTTAGAGTTAGGGTTTAGAGTTAGCGATAGCGTTAGGGTTAGGGTTATTTAAGCGTTATGGTAAGGATTGGTGTTAGTGTAATGTTAGGATTAGGATTAGCGTTAGGGTTAGGGTTAGGTTTAGGGTTCGGGTTAGGGTTCGGGTTCGGGTTAGGGTTATGTTTAGAGTTAATGTTAGGGTTAGGGTTTGTTTAGTGTTAGTGTGATTGTTAGGGAAGGGTTTGGGTTAGGGTTAGGGTTAGGGTTTGGATTAGGATATGTTAACGTAAGGTTAGGATTAGGGTTAAGTTTAGGGTTAGGGTAGGGTTTGGGTTAGGGTTTGGGTGTGGCTTAAGGTTACGTTTAGGTTTAGGGTTAATGTTAGGCTTAGGGTTACGTAAGGGTTAGGATTGGGGTACGATTAGGGTTAAGGTTTTTGTTTAGGGTTAGGGTAAGCTCTAGGGTTAGGTTTGTGTTAGCATTAGGGTTCCGGTTTGTGTTAGGGTTAGCGTTAGGTTTAGGGTTAGGTTAACATTAGGTTTAGGGTTAGGGTTTAGGGTTAGGGTTTAGTGTTAGGCTTAGTGTTAGGGTTATGGTAAGGGTTAGTGTTTAGGGTTAAGGGTAGTGTTAGGGTTAGGGTAAGCTTAGGGTTAGGGTTAGTGTTAGAGTTAGGTTAGGGTTCGGATTGTGGTTAGCGTTAGGGTTGAGGGATAGTTTTAGGGTTAGGCTTAGGGTTAGGGTTTAGGGTTATATTTATGGTTAGTTTAGGGTAAAGATTACGGTTAGTGTTTGGGTTAGGGTAAGGTTAGGGTTATCGTTAGTGTTAGGGTTATGTTACCTTAGGGTTCGGGTTAGTGTTACGGTTAATGTTAGTATTAGTGTTAGCGTTAGTGGTATGTTTAGGTTTAAGGTTAGGGTTAGGTTTAGGGTTTAGCATTAGGGGTAATATTAGTGTTACGGTTAGAATTAGGGATAGGGTTAGGTTTAGGGTTTGGGTTGTGGTTAGGCTGAGGGTTAGGGTTAGGTTAGGTATCAGATTAGGGTTAGGGTTAAGGTTCATGTTTAGTGTTAGGGTTAGGGTTATGTTTGCGTTAGGGTTAGGGTTAGGGTTTAGGTTTAGCGTTAGGATTAATGTTAGAGTCAGTTTAGGGTTAGTGTTAGGGTTGGGGTTTGGGTTAGGGTAAGGTTAGAGTTAGAGTTAGGGTTAGTGTTTAGGGTTAGGGTTCGAGTTAGGGTAGGATTAGGGTTATTGTTTAGGTTTAGGTTTAGGGTTAGTGTTAGGGTAGGGATATGGTTATGGTTAGGTTTAGGTTTGGGTTAGGGTTTGTGTTAAGTTTAGGACTAGGGTTAGCGTTAGGTTAGGGTTCGGATTAGGGTTAGGGTTAGGGTTAGGATTAGTTTTAGGGTTACAGGAAGCGTTAGGGTTAGGATTAGGATTAGATTTAGGATTACAGGTAGGGTTAGGGTTAGGGTTAGGGTTAGGGTTAGTGTTAGTGTTTCTGGTTAGCGATAAGGTCAGTGTTAGAGTACGTTTAGGGTTAGGTTAATGTTAGGGTTGTGGTTAGGGTTTTGGTTAGGGTTACGGTAAGGTTTTGGGGTAGGCTGAGGGTTAATTAGGGTTCGGATTATTGTTAGGGTTAGGGTTTAACATTAGTGTTACGGTTAGTGTAGGGTTAGTGTTACGGTTAGGTTTAGGGTTAGGGTTAGTGTTAGGGTGGGGTTAGGGGTAGGGGTAGGGTTGTGGTTAGGGTTTGGGTTAGGGTTAGGGTTAGGTTTAGATTTAGGGTTAGGGTTAGGTTAGGGTTCAGATTAGGGTTAGGGTTAGGGTTTAGTGTTAGTTTTAGGGTTAGTGTAGGGTTAAGTATAGGGTTAGGTTTAGGGTTTAGGTTAGGGTTAGGGTTAGGGTTAGAGTTAGGGTTAGTGTTAGGGTTAGTGTTAGGGATAGGTTCGGTTAAGATTAGGGGTAATATTAGGGTTAGAGTTTGGTTAGGATTATAGTTAGGTTAGGGTTCGGAATAGGGTTAGGGTTAGGGTTTAGGGTTAGTTTTTGGGTTAGGGTTAGGGTTAAGGTTTCAGTTAGTGTTAGGTTAGGGTTAGGGTTAGGTTTACGGTTAGGGTTTGGGTTAGATTAGGGTTCGGATTAGGGTTAGGGTTACGGTTTGTATTAGTGTTAGTTTAGGGTTAAGGTTAGGGTTAAGGATTGGGTTTTTGTTAGGTTTAGGTTTAGTTTAGGTTTATGGGTAGGGTTAGATTTAGGGTTACGGTTAAATTAGAGTTAGGTTTTGGCTTAGGATTATGTTTAGGGTTAGGGTTAGGGTTAGGTTTAGGGTTTAGGATTAGGGTTAGTGTTATGTTTAGCGTAGGGTTAGCGTTAGGGTTAAGGTAAGGGTTAGGGTTAGTGTTAGTATTAGGATTGCGTTCGGGTTAATTTAGTGTATGGGTTAGGTTAGGTTTAGGGATAAGGTTAGGTTTAGGGTTATGGTCAGGGTGTGGCTTTGGTTTAAGTTTAGGGTTAGGATTAGGGTTAGTGTTAGGGATAGCTTTAGTTTAGCGTTCGGATTAGGGTTAGGTTAAGTTTAGGTTAGCGTTCGGGTTAGGGTTTCGTTAGGGTTAGTGTTAGCGTTAGATTTAGGGTTAGGTTTAGGTTTAGGTATTTGTGTTAGGTTTAGGTTAGGGTTAATGTTAGTGTTGGTTTATGGTTGGGTGAGGGTTAGATTTGGGTTACGTAAGGATAGGGTTAGGTGTAGGGTTAGGTCAAGGTTTAGGTTTAGGGTTAGGATTAAGTTTAGGGTTAGTGTTAGGGTTAGATTTAAATTTAGGGTTGGGGTTAGGGTTATGGTTATGTTCGATTTAGGGTTAGGGTTAGGGTAGTGTTAGGGTTAGGGTTTAGGGTTAGGGTTATTGTTAGGGTTAATATTATAGTTAGTTGAGGGTTAGGGTTCAGGTTAGTGTATGGGTTAGGGTTAGGTTAGGGTTAGGGTTTAGGAATAGGTTTATGGTTAGGTTAAGGGAAGGGTTAGGGTTAGGGATAGTGTTAGGGTTAGGTTTTTTGTTAGGGTTAGGATTAGGATTGGGTTTAGGGTTAGGGTTAGGTTTAGGTTAGGGTTCAGCTTAGGGTTATGGTTAGGTTTAGGATTTGGGTTAGGGTTAGGGTTAAGGTTATGGTTAATGTTAGGGTTAGGGTTACTTTAGTGTTAGGGTTAGGGTTAGGGTTTGGATGAGGTTTAGGTTAGGGTTAGAGTTAGGGTTTCGTTTAGGGTTTGGAGTTAGGGTTATATTAAGCTTAATGTTAGGGTTAGTTTACAGTTAGGGTTTGGGTTAGTGTTAATATTAGGGTTAGGGTTAGGGTTAGGGTCAGGGCTAGGGTTCTGTTCAGGTTAGGGTTATTGTGTGGCTTAGGTTTAGGGTTAGTGTTATGCTTAGGGTTAGGTTTAGTGTTAAGGTTCGGATTAAGGTTAGAGTTAGGGTTTAGAGTTAGCGATAGCGTTAGGGTTAGGGTTATTTAAGCGTTATGGTAAGGATTGGTGTTAGTGTAATGTTAGGATTAGGATTAGCGTTAGGGTTAGGGTTAGGTTTAGGGTTCGGGTTAGGGTTCGGGTTCGGGTTAGGGTTATGTTTAGAGTTAATGTTAGGGTTAGGGTTTGTTTAGTGTTAGTGTGATTGTTAGGGAAGGGTTTGGGTTAGGGTTAGGGTTAGGGTTTGGATTAGGATAATGTTAACGTAAGGTTAGGATTAGGGTTAAGTTTACGGTTAGGGTAGGGTTTGGGTTTGGGTTAGGGTTTGGGTGTGGCTTAAGGTTACGTTTAGGCTTAGGGTTAATGTTAGGCTTAGGGTTACGTAAGGGTTAGGATTGGGGTACGATTAGGGTTAAGGTTTTTGTTTAGGGTTAGGGTTAGCTCTAGGGTTAGGTTTGTGTTAGCATTAGGGTTCCGGTTTGTGTTAGGGTTAGCGTTAGGTTTAGGGTTAGGTTAAGATTAGGTTTAGGGTTAGGGTTTAGGGTTAGGGTTTAGTGTTAGGCTTAGTGTTAGGGTTATGGTAAGGGTTAGTGTTTAGGGTTAAGGGTAGTGTTAGGGTTAGGGTAAGCTTAGGGTTAGGGTTAGTGTTAGAGTTAGGTTAGGGTTCGGATTGTGGTTAGCGTTAGGGTTGAGGGATAGTTTTAGGGTTAGGCTTAGGGTTAGGGTTTAGGGTTATATTCATGGTTAGTTTAGGGTAAAGATTACGGTTAGTGTTTGGGTTAGGGTAAGGTTAGGGTTATCGTTAGTGTTAGGGTTATGTTACCTTAGGGTTCGGGTTAGTGTTACGGTTAATGTTAGTATTAGTGTTAGCGTTAGTGGTATGTTTAGGTTTAAGGTTAGGGTTAGGTTTAGGGTTTAGCATTAGGGGTAATGTTAGTGTTACGGTTAGAATTAGGGATAGGGTTAGGTTTAGGGTTTGGGTTGTGGTTAGGCTGAGGGTTAGGGTTAGGTTAGGTATCAGATTAGGGTTAAGGTTAAGGTTCATGTTTAGTGTTAGGGTTAGGGTTATGTTTGCGTTAGGGTTAGGGTTAGGGTTTAGGTTTAGCGTTAGGATTAATGTTAGAGTCAGTTTAGGGTTAGTGTTAGGGTTGGGGTTTGGGTTAGGGTAAGGTTAGGGTTAGAGTTAGGGTTAGTGTTTAGGGTTAGGGTTCGAGTTAGGGTAGGATTAGGGTTATTGTTTAGGTTTAGGTTTAGGGTTAGTGTTAGGGTAGGGATATGGTTATGGTTAGGTTTAGGTTTGGGTTAGGGTTTGTGTTAAGTTTAGGACTAGGGTTAGCGTTAGGTTAGGGTTCGGATTAGGGTTAGGGTTAGGGTTAGGATTAGTTTTAGGGTTACAGGTAGCGTTAGGGTTAGGATTAGGATTAGATTTAGGATTACAGGTAGGGTTAGGGTTAGGGTTAGTGTTAGTGTTTCTGGTTAGCGATAAGGTCAGTGTTAGAGTACGTTTAGGGTTAGGTTAATGTTAGGGTTGTGGTTAGGGTTTTGGTTAGGGTTACGGTAAGGTTTTGGGGTAGGCTGAGGGTTAATTAGGGTTCGGATTATTGTTAGGGTTAGGGTTTAACTTTAGTGTTACGGTTAGTGTAGGGTTAGTGTTACGGTTAGGTTTAGGGTTAGGGTTAGTGTTAGGGTGGGGTTAGGGGTAGGGGTAGGGTTGTGGTTAGGGTTTGGGTTAGGGTTAGGGTTAGGTTTAGATTTAGGGTTAGGGTTAGGTTAGGGTTCAGATTAGGGTTAGGGTTAGGGTTTAGTGTTAGTTTTAGGGTTAGTGTAGGGTTAAGTATAGGGTTAGGTTTAGGGTTTAGGTTAGGGTTAGGGTTAGGGTTAGAGTTAGGGTTAGTGTTAGGGTTAGTGTTAGGGATAGGTTCGGTTAAGATTAGGGGTAATATTAGGGTTAGAGTTTGGTTAGGATTATAGTTAGGTTAGGGTTCGGAATAGGGTTAGGGTTAGGGTTTAGGGTTAGTTTTTGGGTTAGGGTTAGGGTTAAGGTTTCAGTTAGTGTTAGGTTAGGGTTAGGGTTAGGTTTACGGTTAGGGTTTGGGTTAGATTAGGGTTCGGATTAGGGTTAGGGTTACGGTTTGTATTAGTGTTAGTTTAGGGTTAAGGTTAGGGTTAAGGATTGGGTTTTTGTTAGGTTTAGGTTTAGTTTAGGTTTATGGGTAGGGTTAGATTTAGGGTTACGGTTAAATTAGAGTTCGGTTTTGGCTTAGGATTATGTTTAGGGTTAGGGTTAGGGTTAGGTTTAGGGTTTAGGATTAGGGTTAGTGTTATGTTTAGCGTAGGGTTAGCGTTAGGGTTAAGGTAAGGGTTAGGGTTAGTGTTAGTATTAGGATTGCGTTCGGGTTAATTTAGTGTATGGGTTAGGTTAGGTTTAGGGATAAGGTTAGGTTTAGGGTTATGGTCAGGGTGTGGCTTTGGTTTAAGTTTAGGGTTAGGATTAGGGTTAGTGTTAGGGATAGCTTTAGTTTAGCGTTCGGATTAGGGTTAGGTTAAGTTTAGGTTAGCGTTCGGGTTAGGGTTTCGTTAGGGTTAGTGTTAGCGTTAGATTTAGGGTTAGGTTTAGGTTTAGGTATTTGTGTTAGGTTTAGGTTAGGGTTAATGTTAGTGTTGGTTTATGGTTGGGTGAGGGTTAGATTTGGGTTACGTAAGGATAGGGTTAGGTGTAGGGTTAGGTCAAGGTTTAGGTTTAGGGTTAGGATTAAGTTTAGGGTTAGTGTTAGGGTTAGATTTAAATTTAGGGTTGGGGTTAGGGTTATGGTTATGTTCGATTTAGGGTTAGGGTTAGGGTAGTGTTAGGGTTAGGGTTTAGGGTTAGGGTTATTGTTAGGGTTAATATTATAGTTAGTTGAGGGTTAGGGTTCAGGTTAGTGTATGGGTTAGGGTTAGGTTAGGGTTAGGGTTTAGGAATAGGTTTATGGTTAGGTTAAGGGAAGGGTTAGGGTTAGGGATAGTGTTAGGGTTAGGTTTTTTGTTAGGGTTAGGATTAGGATTGGGTTTAGGGTTAGGGTTAGGTTTAGGTTAGGGTTCAGCTTAGGGTTATGGTTAGGTTTAGGATTTGGGTTAGGGTTAGGGTTAAGGTTAGGGTTAATGTTAGGGTTAGGGTTACTTTAGTGTTAGGGTTAGGGTTAGGGTTTGGATGAGGTTTAGGTTAGGGTTAGAGTTAGGGTTTCGTTTAGGGTTTGGAGTTAGGGTTATATTAAGCTTAATGTTAGGGTTAGTTTACAGTTAGGGTTTGGGTTAGTGTTAATATTAGGGTTAGGGTTAGGGTTAGGGTCAGGGCTAGGGTTCTGTTCAGGTTAGGGTTATTGTGTGGCTTAGGTTTAGGGTTAGTGTTATGGTTAGTGTTAGGTTTAGTGTTAAGGTTCGGATTAAGGTTAGAGTTAGGGTTTAGAGTTAGCGATAGAGTTAGGGTTAGGGTTATTTAAGCGTTATGGTAAGGATTGGTGTTAGTGTAATGTTAGGATTAGGATTAGCGTTAGGGTTAGGGTTAGGTTTAGGGTTCGGGTTAGGGTTCGGGTTCGGGTTAGGGTTATGTTTAGAGTTAATGTTAGGGTTAGGGTTTGTTTAGTGTTAGTGTGATTGTTAGGGAAGGGTTTGGGTTAGGGTTAGGGTTAGGGTTTGGATTAGGATAATGTTAACGTAAGGTTAGGATTAGGGTTAAGTTTAGGGTTAGGGTAGGGTTTGGGTTTGGGTTAGGGTTTGGGTGTGGCTTAAGGTTACGTTTAGGTTTAGGGTTAATGTTAGGCTTAGGGTTACGTAAGGGTTAGGATTCGGGTACGATTAGGGTTAAGGTTTTTGTTTAGGGTTAGGGTAAGCTCTAGGGTTAGGTTTGTGTTAGCATTAGGGTTCCGGTTTGTGTTAGGGTTAGCGTTAGGTTTAGGGTTAGGTTAAGATTAGGTTTAGGGTTAGGGTTTAGGGTTAGGGTTTAGTGTTAGGCTTAGTGTTAGGGTTATGGTAAGGGTTAGTGTTTAGGGTTAAGGGTAGTGTTAGGGTTAGGGTAAGCTTAGGGTTAGGGTTAGTGTTAGAGTTAGGTTAGGGTTCGGATTGTGGTTAGCGTTAGGGTTGAGGGATAGTTTTAGGGTTAGGCTTAGGGTTAGGGTTTAGGGTTATATTTATGGTTAGTTTAGGGTAAAGATTACGGTTAGTGTTTGGGTTAGGGTAAGGTTAGGGTTATCGTTAGTGTTAGGGTTATGTTACCTTAGGGTTCGGGTTAGTGTTACGGTTAATGTTAGTATTAGTGTTAGCGTTAGTGGTATGTTTAGGTTTAAGGTTAGGGTTAGGTTTAGGGTTTAGCATTAGGGGTAATGTTAGTGTTACGGTCAGAATTAGGGATAGGGATAGGTTTAGGGTTTGGGTTGTGGTTAGGCTGAGGGTTAGGGTTAGGTTAGGTATCAGATTAGGGTTAGGGTTAAGGTTCATGTTTAGTGTTAGGGTTAGGGTTATGTTTGCGTTAGGGTTAGGGTTTAGGTTTAGCGTTAGGATTAATGTTAGAGTCAGTTTAGGGTTAGTGTTAGGGTTGGGGTTTGGGTTAGGGTAAGGTTAGGGTTAGAGTTAGGGTTAGTGTTTAGGGTTACGGTTCGAGTTAGGGTAGGATTAGGGTTATTGTTTAGGTTTAGGTTTAGGGTTAGTGTTAGGGTAGGGATATGGTTATGGTTAGGTTTAGGTTTGGGTTAGGGTTTGTGTTAAGTTTAGGACTAGGGTTAGCGTTAGGTTAGGGTTCGGATTAGGGTTAGGGTTAGGGTTAGGATTAGTTTTAGGGTTACAGGTAGCGTTAGGGTTAGGATTAGGATTAGATTTAGGATTACAGGTAGGGTTAGGGTTAGGGTTAGGGTTAGGGTTAGTGTTAGTGTTTCTGGTTAGCGATAAGGTCAGTGTTAGAGTACGTTTAGGGTTAGGTTAATGTTAGGATTGTGGTTAGGGTTTTGGTTAGGGTTACGGTAAGGTTTTGGGGTAGGCTGAGGGTTAATTAGGGTTCGGATTATTGTTAGGTTTAGGGTTTAACATTAGTGTTACGGTTAGTGTAGGGTTAGTGTTACGGTTAGGTTTAGGGTTAGGGTTAGTGTTAGGGTGGGGTTAGGGGTAGGGGTAGGGTTGTGGTTAGGGTTTGGGTTAGGGTTAGGGTTAGGTTTAGATTTAGGGTTAGGGTTAGGTTAGGGTTCAGATTAGGGTTAGGGTTAGGGATTAGTTTTAGTTTTAGGGTTAGTGTAGGGTTAAGTATAGGGTTAGGTTTAGGGTTTAGGTGTGGGTTAGGGTTAGGGTTAGAGTTAGGGTTAGTGTTAGGGTTAGTGTTAGGGATAGGTTCGGTTAAGATTAGGGGTAATATTAGGGTTAGAGTTTGGTTAGGATTATAGTTAAGTTAGGGTTCGGATTTGGGTTAGGGTTAGGGTTTAGGGTTAGTTTTTGGGTTAGGGTTAGGGTTAAGGTTTCAGTTAGTGTTAGGTTAGGGTTAGGGTTAGGTTTACGGTTAGGGTTTGGGTTAGATTAGGGTTCGGATTAGGGTTAGGGTTACGGTTTGTATTAGTGTTAGGTTAGGGTTAAGGTTAGGGTTAAGGATTGGGTTTTTGTTAGGTTTAGGTTTAGTTTAGGTTTATGGGTAGGGTTAGATTTAGGGTTACGGTTAAATTAGAGTTAGGTTTTGGCTTAGGATTATGTTTAGGGTTAGGGTTAGGGTTAGGTTTAGGGTTTAGGATTAGGGTTAGTGTTATGTTTAGCGTAGGGTTAGCGTTAGGGTTAAGGTAAGGGTTAGGGTTAGTGTTAGTATTAGGATTGCGTTCGGGTTAATTTAGTGTATGGGTTAGGTTAGGTTTAGGGATAAGGTTAGGTTTAGGGTTATGGTCAGGGTGTGGCTTTGGTTTAAGTTTAGGGTTAGGATTAGGGTTAGTGTTAGGGATAGCTTTAGTTTAGCGTTCGGATTAGGGTTAGGTTAAGTTTAGGTTAGCGTTCAGGTTAGGGTTTCGTTAGGGTTAGTGTTAGCGTTAGATTTAGGGTTAGGTTTAGGTTTAGGTATTTGTGTTAGGTTTAGGTTAGGGTTAATGTTACTGTTGGTTTATGGTTAGGGTGAGGGTTAGATTTGGGTTACGTAAGGATAGGGTTAAGTGTAGGGTTAGGTCAAGGTTTAGGTTTAGGGTTAGGATTAAGTTTAGGGTTAGTGTTGGGGTTAGATTTAAATTTAGGGTTGGGGTTAGGGTTATGGTTATGTTCGATTTAGGGTTAGGGTTAGGGTAGTGTTAGGGTTAGGGTTTAGGGTTAGGGTTATTGTTAGGGTTAATATTATAGTTAGTTGAGGGTTAGGGTTCAGGTTAGTGTATGGGTTAGGGTTAGGTTAGGGTTAGGGTTTAGGAATAGGTTTATGGTTAGGTTAAGGGAAGGGTTAGGGTTAGGGATAGTGTTAGGGTTAGGTTTTTTGTTAGGGTTAGGATTAGGATTGGGTTTAGGGTTAGGGTTAGGTTTAGGTTAGGGTTCAGCTTAGGGTTATGGTTAGGTTTAGGATTTGGGTTAGGGTTAGGGTTAAGGTTAGGGTTAATGTTAGGGTTAGGGTTACTTTAGTGTTAGGGTTAGGGTTAGGGTTTGGATGAGGTTTAGGTTAGGGTTAGAGTTAGGGTTTCGTTTAGGGTTTGGAGTTAGGGTTATATTAAGCTTAATGTTAGGGTTAGTTTACAGTTAGGGTTTGGGTTAGTGTTAATATTAGGGTTAGGGTTAGGGTTAGGGTCAGGGCTAGGGTTCTGTTCAGGTTAGGGTTATTGTGTGGCTTAGGTTTAGGGTTAGTGTTATGGTTAGGGTTAGGTTTAGTGTTAAGTTAAGGTTCGGATTAAGGTTAGAGTTAGGGTTTAGAGTTAGCGATAGCGTTAGGGTTAGGGTTATTTAAGCGTTATGGTAAGGATTGGTGTTAGTGTAATGTTAGGATTAGTATTAGCGTTAGGGTTAGGGTTAGGTTTAGGGTTCGGGTTAGGGTTCGGGTTCGGGTTAGGGTTATGTTTAGAGTTAATGTTAGGGTTAGGGTTTGTTTAGTGTTAGTGTGATTGTTAGGGAAGGGTTTGGGTTAGGGTTAGGGTTAGGGTTTGGATTAGGATAATGTTAACGTAAGGTTAGGATTAGGGTTAAGTTTAGGGTTAGGGTAGTGTTTGGGTTTGGGTTAGGGTTTGGGTGTGGCTTAAGGTTACGTTTAGGTTTAGGGTTAATGTTAGGCTTAGGGTTACGTAAGGGTTAGGATTGGGGTACGATTAGGGTTAAGGTTTTTGTTTAGGATTAGGGTAAGCTCTAGGGTTAGGTTTGTGTTAGCATTAGGGTTCCGGTTTGGGTTAGGGTTAGCGTTAGGTTTAGGGTTAGGTTAAGATTAGGTTTAGGGTTAGGGTTTAGGGTTAGGGTTTAGTGTTAGGCTTAGTGTTAGGGTTATGGTAAGGGTTAGTGTTTAGTGTTAAGGGTAGTGTTAGGGTGAGGGTAAGCTTAGGGTTAGGGTTACTGTTAGAGTTAGGTTAGGGTTCGGATTGTGGTTAGCGTTAGGGTTGAGGGATAGTTTTAGGGTTAGGCTTAGGGTTAGGGTTTAGGGTTATATTTATGGTTAGTTTAGGGTAAAGATTACGGTTAGTGTTTGGGTTAGGGTAAGGTTAGGGTTATCGTTAGTGTTAGGGTTATGTTACCTTAGGGTTCGGGTTAGTGTTACGGTTAATGTTAGTATTAGTGTTAGCGTTAGTGGTATGTTTAGGTTTAAGGTTAGGGTTAGGTTTAGGGTTTAGCATTAGGGGTAATGTTAGTGTTACGGTTAGAATTAGGGATAGGGTTAGGTTTAGGGTTTGGGTTGTGGTTAGGCTGAGGGTTAGGGTTAGGTTAGGTATCAGATTAGGGTTAGGGTTAAGGTTCATGTTTAGTGTTAGGGTTAGGGTTATGTTTGCGTTAGGGTTAGGGTTAGGGTTTAGGTTTAGCGTTAGGATTAATGTTAGAGTCAGTTTAGGGTTAGTGTTAGGGTTGGGGTTTGGGTTAGGGTAAGGTTAGGGTTAGAGTTAGGGTTAGTGTTTAGGGTTAGGGTTCGAGTTAGGGTAGGATTAGGGTTATTGTTTAGGTTTAGGTTTAGGGTTAGTGTTAGGGTAGGGATATGGTTATGGTTAGGTTTAGGTTTGGGTTAGGGTTTGTGTTAAGTTTAGGACTAGGGTTAGCGTTAGGTTAGGGTTCGGATTAGGGTTAGGGTTAGGGTTAGTATTAGTTTTAGGGTTACAGGTAGCGTTAGGGTTAGGATTCGGATTAGATTTAGGATTACAGGTAGGGTTAGGGTTAGGGTTAGGGTTAGGGTTAGTGTTAGTGTTTCTGGTTAGCGATAAGGTCAGTGTTAGAGTACGTTTAGGGTTAGGTTAATGTTAGGGTTGTGGTTAGGGTTTTGGTTAGGGTTACGGTAAGGTTTTGGGGTAGGCTGAGGGTTAATTAGGGTTCGGATTATTGTTAGGGTTAGGGTTTAACATTAGTGTTACGGTTAGTGTAGGGTTAGTGTTACGGTTAGGTTTAGGGTTAGGGGTAGTGTTAGGGTGGGGTTAGGGGTAGGGGTAGGGTTGTGGTTAGGGTTTGGGTTAGGGTTAGGGTTAGGTTTAGATTTAGGGTTAGGGTTAGGTTAGGGTTCAGATTAGGGTTAGGGTTAGGGTTTAGTGTTAGTTTTAGGGTTAGTGTAGGGTTAAGTATAGGGTTAGGTTTAGGGTTTAGGTTAGAGTTAGGGTTTTGGTTAGAGTTAGGGTTAGTGTTAGAGTTAGTGTTAGGGATAGGTTCGGTTAAGATTAGGGGTAATATTAGGGTTAGAGTTTGGTTAGGGTTATAGTTAGGTTAGGGTTCGGAATAGGGTTAGGGTTAGGGTTCAGGGTTAGTTTTTGGGTTAGGGTTAGGGTTAAGGTTTCAGTTAGTGTTAGGTTAGGGTTAGGGTTAGGTTTACGGTTAGGGTTTGGGTTAGATTAGGGTTCGGATTAGGGTTAGGGTTACGGTTTGTATTAGTGTTAGGTTAGGGTTAATGTTAGGGTTAAGGATTGGGTTTTTGTTAGGTTTAGGTTTAGTTTAGGTTTATGGGTAGGGTTAGATTTAGGGTTACGGTTAAATTAGAGTTAGGTTTTGGCTTAGGATTATGTTTAGGGTTAGGGTTAGGGTTAGGTTTAGGGTTTAGGATTAGGGTTAGTGTTATGTTTAGCGTAGGGTTAGCGTTAGGGTTAAGGTAAGGGTTAGGGTTAGTGTTAGTATTAGGATTGCGTTCGGGTTAATTTAGTGTATGGGTTAGGTTAGGTTTAGCGATAAGGTTAGGTTTAGGGTTATGGTCAGGGTGTGGCTTTGGTTTAAGTTTAGGGTTAGGATTAGGGTTAGTGTTAGGGATAGCTTTAGTTTAGCGTTCGGATTAGGGTTAGGTTAAGTTTAGGTTAGCGTTCGGGTTAGGGTTTCGTTAGGGTTAGTGTTAGCGTTAGATTTAGGGTTAGGTTTAGGTTTAGGTATTTGTGTTAGGTTTAGGTTAGGGTTAATGTTAGTGTTGGTTTATGGTTAGGGTGAGGGTTAGATTTGGGTTACGTAAGGATAGGGTTAGGTGTAGGGTTAGGTCAAGGTTTAGGTTTAGGGTTAGGATTAAGTTTAGGGTTAGTGTTAGGGTTAGATTTAAATTTAGGGTTGGGGTTAGGGTTATGGTTATGTTCGATTTAGGGTTAGGGTTAGGGTAGTGTTAGGGTTAGGGTTTAGGGTTAGGGTTATTGTTAGGGTTAATATTATAGTTAGTTGAGGGTTAGGGTTCAGGTTAGTGTATGGGTTAGGGTTAGGTTAGGGTTAGGGTTTAGGAATAGGTTTATGGTTAGGTTAAGGGAAGGGTTAGGGTTAGGGATAGTGTTAGGGTTAGGTTTTTTGTTAGGGTTAGGATTAGGATTGGGTTTAGGGTTAGGGTTAGGTTTAGGTTAGGGTTCAGCTTAGGGTTATGGTTAGGTTTAGGATTTGGGTTAGGGTTAGGGTTAAGGTTAGGGTTAATGTTAGGGTTAGGGTTACTTTAGTGTTAGGGTTAGGGTTAGGGTTTGGATGAGGTTTAGGTTAGGGTTAGAGTTAGGGTTTCGTTTAGGGTTTGGAGTTAGGGTTATATTAAGCTTAATGTTAGGGTTAGTTTACAGTTAGGGTTTGGGTTAGTGTTAATATTAGGGTTAGGGTTAGGGTTAGGGTCAGGGCTAGGGTTCTGTTCAGGTTAGGGTTATTGTGTGGCTTAGGTTTAGGGTTAGTGTTATGCTTAGGGTTAGGTTTAGTGTTAAGTTAAGGTTCGGATTAAGGTTAGAGTTAGGGTTTAGAGTTAGCGATAGCGTTAGGGTTAGGGTTATTTAAGCGTTATGGTAAGGATTGGTGTTAGTGTAATGTTAGGATTAGGATTAGCGTTAGGGTTAGGGTTAGGTTTAGGGTTCGGGTTAGGGTTCGGGTTCGGGTTAGGGTTATGTTTAGAGTTAATGTTAGGGTTAGGGTTTGTTTAGTGTTAGTGTGATTGTTAGGGAAGGGTTTGGGTTAGGGTTAGGGTTAGGGTTTGGATTAGGATAATGTTAACGTAAGGTTAGGATTAGGGTTAAGTTTAGGGTTAGGGTAGTGTTTGGGTTTGGGTTAGGGTTTGGGTGTGGCTTAAGGTTACGTTTAGGTTTAGGGTTAATGTTAGGCTTAGGGTTACGTAAGGGTTAGGATTGGGGTACGATTAGGGTTAAGGTTTTTGTTTAGGGTTAGGGTAAGCTCTAGGGTTAGGTTTGTGTTAGCATTAGGGTTCCGGTTTGGGTTAGGGTTAGCGTTAGGTTTAGGGTTAGGTTAAGACTAGGTTTAGGGTTAGGGTTTAGGGTTAGGGTTTAGTGTTAGGCTTAGTGTTAGGGTTATGGTAAGGGTTAGTGTTTAGTGTTAAGGGTAGTGTTAGGGTGAGGGTAAGCTTAGGGTTAGGGTTACTGTTAGAGTTAGGTTAGGGTTCGGATTGTGGTTAGCGTTAGGGTTGAGGGATAGTTTTAGGGTTAGGCTTAGGGTTAGGGTTTAGGGTTATATTTATGGTTAGTTTAGGGTAAAGATTACGGTTAGTGTTTGGGTTAGGGTAAGGTTAGGGTTATCGTTAGTGTTAGGGTTATGTTACCTTAGGGTTCGGGTTAGTGTTACGGTTAATGTTAGTATTAGTGTTAGCGTTAGTGGTATGTTTAGGTTTAAGGTTAGGGTTAGGTTTAGGGTTTAGCATTAGGGGTAATGTTAGTGTTACGGTTAGAATTAGGGATAGGGTTAGGTTTAGGGTTTGGGTTGTGGTTAGGCTGAGGGTTAGGGTTAGGTTAGGTATCAGATTAGGGTTAGGGTTAAGGTTCATGTTTAGTGTTAGGGTTAGGGTTATGTTTGCGTTAGGGTTAGGGTTAGGGTTTAGGTTTAGCGTTAGGATTAATGTTAGAGTCAGTTTAGGGTTAGTGTTAGGGTTGGGGTTTGGGTTAGGGTAAGGTTAGGGTTAGAGTTAGGGTTAGTGTTTAGGGTTAGGGTTCGAGTTAGGGTAGGATTAGGGTTATTGTTTAGGTTTAGGTTTAGGGTTAGTGTTAGGGTAGGGATATGGTTATGGTTAGGTTTAGGTTTGGGTTAGGGTTTGTGTTAAGTTTAGGACTAGGGTTAGCGTTAGGTTAGGGTTCGGATTAGGGTTAGGGTTAGGGTTAGTATTAGTTTTAGGGTTACAGGTAGCGTTAGGGTTAGGATTCGGATTAGATTTAGGATTACAGGTAGGGTTAGGGTTAGGGTTAGGGTTAGGGTTAGTGTTAGTGTTTCTGGTTAGCGATAAGGTCAGTGTTAGAGTACGTTTAGGGTTAGGTTAATGTTAGGGTTGTGGTTAGGGTTTTGGTTAGGGTTACGGTAAGGTTTTGGGGTAGGCTGAGGGTTAATTAGGGTTCGGATTATTGTTAGGGTTAGGGTTTAACATTAGTGTTACGGTTAGTGTAGGGTTAGTGTTACGGTTAGGTTTAGGGTTAGGGGTAGTGTTAGGGTGGGGTTAGGGGTAGGGGTAGGGTTGTGGTTAGGGTTTGGGTTAGGGTTAGGGTTAGGTTTAGATTTAGGGTTAGGGTTAGGTTAGGGTTCAGATTAGGGTTAGGGTTAGGGTTTAGTGTTAGTTTTAGGGTTAGTGTAGGGTTAAGTATAGGGTTAGGTTTAGGGTTTAGGTTAGAGTTAGGGTTTTGGTTAGAGTTAGGGTTAGTGTTAGAGTTAGTGTTAGGGATAGGTTCGGTTAAGATTAGGGGTAATATTAGGGTTAGAGTTTGGTTAGGGTTATAGTTAGGTTAGGGTTCGGAATAGGGTTAGGGTTAGGGTTCAGGGTTAGTTTTTGGGTTAGGGTTAGGGTTAAGGTTTCAGTTAGTGTTAGGTTAGGGTTAGGGTTAGGTTTACGGTTAGGGTTTGGGTTAGATTAGGGTTCGGATTAGGGTTAGGGTTACGGTTTGTATTAGTGTTAGGTTAGGGTTAATGTTAGGGTTAAGGATTGGGTTTTTGTTAGGTTTAGGTTTAGTTTAGGTTTATGGGTAGGGTTAGATTTAGGGTTACGGTTAAATTAGAGTTAGGTTTTGGCTTAGGATTATGTTTAGGGTTAGGGTTAGGGTTAGGTTTAGGGTTTAGGATTAGGGTTAGTGTTATGTTTAGCGTAGGGTTAGCGTTAGGGTTAAGGTAAGGGTTAGGGTTAGTGTTAGTATTAGGATTGCGTTCGGGTTAATTTAGTGTATGGGTTAGGTTAGGTTTAGCGATAAGGTTAGGTTTAGGGTTATGGTCAGGGTGTGGCTTTGGTTTAAGTTTAGGGTTAGGATTAGGGTTAGTGTTAGGGATAGCTTTAGTTTAGCGTTCGGATTAGGGTTAGGTTAAGTTTAGGTTAGCGTTCGGGTTAGGGTTTCGTTAGGGTTAGTGTTAGCGTTAGATTTAGGGTTAGGTTTAGGTTTAGGTATTTGTGTTAGGTTTAGGTTAGGGTTAATGTTAGTGTTGGTTTATGGTTAGGGTGAGGGTTAGATTTGGGTTACGTAAGGATAGGGTTAGGTGTAGGGTTAGGTCAAGGTTTAGGTTTAGGGTTAGGATTAAGTTTAGGGTTAGTGTTAGGGTTAGATTTAAATTTAGGGTTGGGGTTAGGGTTATGGTTATGTTCGATTTAGGGTTAGGGTTAGGGTAGTGTTAGGGTTAGGGTTTAGGGTTAGGGTTATTGTTAGGGTTAATATTATAGTTAGTTGAGGGTTAGGGTTCAGGTTAGTGTATGGGTTAGGGTTAGGTTAGGGTTAGGGTTTAGGAATAGGTTTATGGTTAGGTTAAGGGAAGGGTTAGGGTTAGGGATAGTGTTAGGGTTAGGTTTTTTGTTAGGGTTAGGATTAGGATTGGGTTTAGGGTTAGGGTTAGGTTTAGGTTAGGGTTCAGCTTAGGGTTATGGTTAGGTTTAGGATTTGGGTTAGGGTTAGGGTTAAGGTTAGGGTTAATGTTAGGGTTAGGGTTACTTTAGTGTTAGGGTTAGGGTTAGGGTTTGGATGAGGTTTAGGTTAGGGTTAGAGTTAGGGTTTCGTTTAGGGTTTGGAGTTAGGGTTATATTAAGCTTAATGTTAGGGTTAGTTTACAGTTAGGGTTTGGGTTAGTGTTAATATTAGGGTTAGGGTTAGGGTTAGGGTCAGGGCTAGGGTTCTGTTCAGGTTAGGGTTATTGTGTGGCTTAGGTTTAGGGTTAGTGTTATGGTTAGGGTTAGGTTTAGTGTTAAGTTAAGGTTCGGATTAAGGTTAGAGTTAGGGTTTAGAGTTAGCGATAGCGTTAGGGTTAGGGTTATTTAAGCGTTATGGTAAGGATTGGTGTTAGTGTAATGTTAGGATTAGGATTAGCGTTAGGGTTAGGGTTAGGTTTAGGGTTCGGGTTAGGGTTCGGGTTCGGGTTAGGGTTATGTTTAGAGTTAATGTTAGGGTTAGGGTTTGTTTAGTGTTAGTGTGATTGTTAGGGAAGGGTTTGGGTTAGGGTTAGGGTTAGGGTTTGGATTAGGATAATGTTAACGTAAGGTTAGGATTAGGGTTAAGTTTACGGTTAGGGTAGGGTTTGGGTTTGGGTTAGGGTTTGGGTGTGGCTTAAGGTTACGTATAGGTTTAGGGTTAATGTTAGGCTTAGGGTTACGTAAGGGTTAGGATTGGGGTACGATTAGGGTTAAGGTTTTTGTTTAGGTTTAGGGTTAGCTCTAGGGTTAGGTTTGTGTTAGCATTAGGGTTCCGGTTTGTGTTAGGGTTAGCGTTAGGTTTAGGGTTAGGTTAAGATTAGGTTTAGGGTTAGGGTTTAGGGTTAGGGTTTAGTGTTAGGCTTAGTGTTAGGGTTATGGTAAGGGTTAGTGTTTAGGGTTAAGGGTAGTGTTAGGGTTAGGGTAAGCTTAGGGTTAGGGTTAGTGTTAGAGTTAGGTTAGGGTTCGGATTGTGGTTAGCGTTAGGGTTGAGGGATAGTTTTAGGGTTAGGCTTAGGGTTAGGGTTTAGGGTTATATTTATGGTTAGTTTAGGGTAAAGATTACGGTTAGTGTTTGGGTTAGGGTAAGGTTAGGGTTATCGTTAGTGTTAGGGTTATGTTACCTTAGGGTTCGGGTTAGTGTTACGGTTAATGTTAGTATTAGTGTTAGCGTTAGTGGTATGTTTAGGTTTAAGGTTAGGGTTAGGTTTAGGGTTTAGCATTAGGGGTAATGTTAGTGTTACGGTTAGAATTAGGGATAGGGTTAGGTTTAGGGTTTGGGTTGTGGATAGGCTGAGGGTTAGGGTTAGGTTAGGTATCAGATTAGGGTTAGGGTTAAGGTTCATGTTTAGTGTTAGGGTTAGGGTTATGTTTGCGTTAGGGTTAGGGTTAGGGTTTAGGTTTAGCGTTAGGATTAATGTTAGAGTCAGTTTAGGGTTAGTGTTAGGGTTGGGGTTTGGGTTAGGGTAAGGTTAGGGTTAGAGTTAGGGTTAGTGTTTAGGGTTAGGGTTCGAGTTAGGGTAGGATTAGGGTTATTGTTTAGGTTTAGGTTTAGGGTTAGTGTTAGGGTAGGGATATGGTTATGGTTAGGTTTAGGTTTGGGTTAGGGTTTGTGTTAAGTTTAGGACTAGAGTTAGCGTTAGGTTAGGGTTCGGATTAGGGTTAGGGTTAGGATTAGTTTTAGGGTTACAGGTAGCGTTAGGGTTAGGATTAGGATTAGATTTAGGATTACAGGTAGGGTTAGGATTAGGGTTAGGGTTAGGGTTAGGGTTAGGGTTAGTGTTAGTGTTTCTGGTTAGCGATAAGGTCAGTGTTAGAGTACGTTTAGGGTTAGGTTAATGTTAGGGTTGTGGTTAGGGTTTTGGTTAGGGTTACGGTAAGGTTTTGGGGTAGGCTGAGGGTTAATTAGGGTTCGGATTATTGTTAGGGTTAGGGTTTAACATTAGTGTTACGGTTAGTGTAGGGTTAGTGTTACGGTTAGGTTTAGGGTTAGGGGTAGTGTTAGGGTGGGGTTAGGGGTAGGGGTAGGGTTGTGGTTAGGGTTTGGGTTAGGGTTAGGGTTAGGTTTAGATTTAGGGTTAGGGTTAGGTTAGGGTTCAGATTAGGGTTAGGGTTAGGGTTTAGTGTTAGTTTTAGGGTTAGTGTAGGGTTAAGTATAGGGTTAGGTTTAGGGTTTAGGTTAGGGTTAGGGTTTTGGTTAGAGTTAGGTTTAGTGTTAGGGTTAGTGTTAGGGATAGGTCCGGTTAAGATTAGGGGTAATATTAGGGTTAGAGTTTGGTTAGGATTATAGTTAGGTTAGGGTTCGGAATAGGGTTAGGGTTAGGGTTCAGGGTTAGTTTTTGGGTTAGGGTTAGGGTTAAGGTTTCAGTTAGTGTTAGGTTAGGGTTAGGGTTAGGTTTACGGTTAGGGTTTGGTTTAGATTAGTGTTCGGATTAGGGTTAGGGTTACGGTTTGTATTAGTGTTAGGTTAGGGTTAAGGTTAGGGTTAAGGATTGGGTTTTTGTTAGGTTTAGGTTTAGTTTAGGTTTATGGGTAGGGTTAGATTTAGGGTTACGGTTAAATTAGAGTTAGGTTTTGGCTTAGGATTATGTTTAGGGTTAGGGTTAGGGTTAGGTTTAGGGTTTAGGATTAGGGTTAGTGTTATGTTTAGCGTAGGGTTAGCGTTAGGGTTAAGGTAAGGGTTAGGGTTAGTGTTAGTATTAGGATTGCGTTCGGGTTAATTTAGTGTATGGGTTAGGTTAGGTTTAGCGATAAGGTTAGGTTTAGGGTTATGGTCAGGGTGTGGCTTTGGTTTAAGTTTAGGGTTAGGATTAGGGTTAGTGTTAGGGATAGCTTTAGTTTAGCGTTCGGATTAGGGTTAGGTTAAGTTTAGGTTAGCGTTCGGGTTAGGGTTTCGTTAGGGTTAGTGTTAGCGTTAGATTTAGGGTTAGGTTTAGGTTTAGGTATTTGTGTTAGGTTTAGGTTAGGGTTAATGTTAGTGTTGGTTTATGGTTAGGGTGAGGGTTAGATTTGGGTTACGTAAGGATAGGGTTAGGTGTAGGGTTAGGTCAAGGTTTAGGTTTAGGGTTAGGATTAAGTTTAGGGTTAGTGTTAGGGTTAGATTTAAATTTAGGGTTGGGGTTAGGGTTATGGTTATGTTCGATTTAGGGTTAGGGTTAGGGTAGTGTTAGGGTTAGGGTTTAGGGTTAGGGTTATTGTTAGGGTTCATATTATAGTTAGTTGAGGGTTAGGGTTCAGGTTAGTGTATGGGTTAGGGTTAGGTTAGGGTTAGGGTTTAGGAATAGGTTTATGGTTAGGTTAAGGGAAGGGTTAGGGTTAGGGATAGTGTTAGGGTTAGGTTTTTTGTTAGGGTTAGGATTAGGATTGGGTTTAGGGTTAGGGTTAGGTTTAGGTTAGGGTTCAGCTTAGGGTTATGGTTAGGTTTAGGATTTGGGTTAGGGTTAGGGTTAAGGTTAGGGTTAATGTTAGGGTTAGGGTTACTTTAGTGTTAGGGTTAGGGTTAGGGTTTGGATGAGGTTTAGGTTAGGGTTAGAGTTAGGGTTTCGTTTAGGGTTTGGAGTTAGGGTTATATTAAGCTTAATGTTAGGGTTAGTTTACAGTTAGGGTTTGGGTTAGTGTTAATATTAGGGTTAGGGTTAGGGTTAGGGTCAGGGCTAGGGTTCTGTTCAGGTTAGGGTTATTGTGTGGCTTAGGTTTAGGGTTAGTGTTATGGTTAGGGTTAGGTTTAGTGTTAAGTTAAGGTTCGGATTAAGGTTAGAGTTAGGGTTTAGAGTTAGCGATAGCGTTAGGGTTAGGGTTATTTAAGCGTTATGGTAAGGATTGGTGTTAGTGTAATGTTAGGATTAGGATTAGCGTTAGGGTTAGGGTTAGGTTTAGGGTTCGGGTTAGGGTTCGGGTTCGGGTTAGGGTTATGTTTAGAGTTAATGTTAGGGTTAGGGTTTGTTTAGTGTTAGTGTGATTGTTAGGGAAGGGTTTGGGTTAGGGTTAGGGTTAGGGTTTGGATTAGGATAATGTTAACGTAAGGTTAGGATTAGGGTTAAGTTTACGGTTAGGGTAGGGTTTGGGTTTGGGTTAGGGTTTGGGTGTGGCTTAAGGTTACGTATAGGTTTAGGGTTAATGTTAGGCTTAGGGTTACGTAAGGGTTAGGATTGGGGTACGATTAGGGTTAAGGTTTTTGTTTAGGTTTAGGGTTAGCTCTAGGGTTAGGTTTGTGTTAGCATTAGGGTTCCGGTTTGTGTTAGGGTTAGCGTTAGGTTTAGGGTTAGGTTAAGATTAGGTTTAGGGTTAGGGTTTAGGGTTAGGGTTTAGTGTTAGGCTTAGTGTTAGGGTTATGGTAAGGGTTAGTGTTTAGGGTTAAGGGTAGTGTTAGGGTTAGGGTAAGCTTAGGGTTAGGGTTAGTGTTAGAGTTAGGTTAGGGTTCGGATTGTGGTTAGCGTTAGGGTTGAGGGATAGTTTTAGGGTTAGGCTTAGGGTTAGGGTTTAGGGTTATATTTATGGTTAGTTTAGGGTAAAGATTACGGTTAGTGTTTGGGTTAGGGTAAGGTTAGGGTTATCGTTAGTGTTAGGGTTATGTTACCTTAGGGTTCGGGTTAGTGTTACGGTTAATGTTAGTATTAGTGTTAGCGTTAGTGGTATGTTTAGGTTTAAGGTTAGGGTTAGGTTTAGGGTTTAGCATTAGGGGTAATGTTAGTGTTACGGTTAGAATTAGGGATAGGGTTAGGTTTAGGGTTTGGGTTGTGGTTAGGCTGAGGGTTAGGGTTAGGTTAGGTATCAGATTAGGGTTAGGGTTAAGGTTCATGTTTAGTATTAGGGTTAGGGTTATGTTTGCGTTAGAGTTAGGGTTAGGGTTTAGGTTTAGCGTTAGGATTAATGTTAGAGTCAGTTTAGGGTTAGTGTTAGGGTTGGGGTTTGGGTTAGGGTAAGGTTAGGGTTAGAGTTAGGGTTAGTGTTTAGGGTTAGGGTTCGAGTTAGGGTAGGATTAGGGTTATTGTTTAGGTTTAGGTTTAGGGTTAGTGTTAGGGTAGGGATATGGTTATGGTTAGGTTTAGGTTTGGGTTAGGGTTTGTGTTAAGTTTAGGACTAGGGTTAGCGTTAGGTTAGGGTTCGGATTAGGGTTAGGGTTAGGGTTAGGATTAGTTTTAGGGTTACAGGTAGCGTTAGGGTTAGGATTAGGATTAGATTTAGGATTACAGGTAGGGTTAGGGTTAGGGTTAGGGTTAGGGTTAGTGTTAGTGTTTCTGGTTAGCGATAAGGTCAGTGTTAGAGTACGTTTAGGGTTAGGTTAATGTTAGGGTTGTGGTTAGGGTTTTGGTTAGGGTTACGGTAAGGTTTTGGGGTAGGCTGAGGGTTAATTAGGGTTCGGATTATTGTTAGGGTTAGGGTTTAACATTAGTGTTACGGTTAGTGTAGGGTTAGTGTTACGGTTAGGTTTAGGGTTAGGGTTAGTGTTAGGGTGGGGTTAGGGGTAGGGGTAGGGTTGTGGTTAGGGTTTGGTTTAGGGTTAGTGTCAGGTTTAGATTTAGGGTTAGGGTTAGGTTAGGGTTCAGATTAGGGTTAGGGTTAGGGTTTAGTGTTAGTTTTAGGGTTAGTGTAGGGTTAAGTATAGGGTTAGGTTTAGGGTTTAGGTTAGGGTTAGGGTTTTGGTTAGAGTTAGTGTTAGTGTTAGGGTTAGTGTTAGGGATAGGTTCGGTTAAGATTAGGGGTAATATTAGGGTTAGAGTTTGGTTAGGATTATAGTTAGGTTAGGGTTCGGAATAGGGTTAGGGTTAGGGTTCAGGGTTAGTTTTTCGGTTAGGGTTAGGGTTAAGGTTTCAGTTAGTGTTAGGTTAGGGTTAGGGTTAGGTTTACGGTTAGGGTTTGGGTTAGATTAGGGTTCGGATTAGGGTTAGGGTTACGGTTTGTATTAGTGTTAGGTTAGGGTTAAGGTTAGGGTTAAGGATTGGGTTTTTGTTAGGTTTAGGTTTAGTTTAGGTTTATGGGTAGGGTTAGATTTAGGGTTACGGTTAAATTAGAGTTAGGTTTTGGCTTAGGATTATGTTTAGGGTTAGGGTTAGGGTTAGGTTTAGGGTTTAGGATTAGGGTTAGTGTTATGTTTAGCGTAGGGTTAGCGTTAGGGTTAAGGTAAGGGTTAGGGTTAGTGTTAGTATTAGGATTGCGTTCGGGTTAATTTAGTGTATGGGTTAGGTTAGGTTTAGGGATAAGGTTAGGTTTAGGGTTATGGTCAGGGTGTGGCTTTGGTTTAAGTTTAGGGTTAGGATTAGGGTTAGTGTTAGGGATAGCTTTAGTTTAGCGTTCGGATTAGGGTTAGGTTAAGTTTAGGTTAGCGTTCGGGTTAGGGTTTCGTTAGGGTTAGTGTTAGCGTTAGATTTAGGGTTAGGTTTAGGTTTAGGTATTTGTGTTAGGTTTAGGTTAGGGTTAATGTTAGTGTTGGTTTATGGTTAGGGTGAGGGTTAGATTTGGGTTACGTAAGGATAGGGTTAGGTGTAGGGTTAGGTCAAGGTTTAGGTTTAGGGTTAGGATTAAGTTTAGGGTTAGTGTTAGGGTTAGATTTAAATTTAGGGTTGGGGTTAGGGTTATGGTTATGTTCGATTTAGGGTTAGGGTTAGGGTGGTGTTAGGGTTAGGGTTTAGGGTTAGGGTTATTGTTAGGGTTAATATTATAGTTAGTTGAGGGTTAGGGTTCAGGTTAGTGTATGGGTTAGGGTTAGGTTAGGGTTAGGGTTTAGGAATAGGTTTATGGTTAGGTTAAGGGAAGGGTTAGGGTTAGGGATAGTGTTAGGGTTAGGTTTTTTGTTAGGGTTAGGATTAGGATTGGGTTTAGGGTTAGGGTTAGTTTTAGGTTAGGGTTCAGCTTAGGGTTATGCTTAGGTTTAGGATTTGGGTTAGGGTTAGGGTTAAGGTTAGGGTTAATGTTAGGGTTAGGGTTACTTTAGTGTTAGGGCTAGGGTTAGGGTTTGGATGAGGTTTAGGTTAGGGTTAGAGTTAGGGTTTCGTTTAGGGTTTGGAGTTAGGGTTATATTAAGCTTAATGTTAGGGTTAGTTTACAGTTAGGGTTTGGGTTAGTGTTAATATTAGGGTTAGGGTTAGGGTTAGGGTCAGGGCTAGGGTTATGTTCAGGTTAGGGTTATTGTGTGGCTTAGGTTTAGGGTTAGTGTTATGGTTAGGGTTAGGTTTAGTGTTAAGTTAAGGTTCGAATTAAGGTTAGAGTTAGGGTTTAGAGTTAGCGATAGCGTTAGGGTTAGGGTTATTTAAGCGTTATGGTAAGGATTGGTGTTAGTGTAATGTTAGGATTAGGATTAGCGTTAGGGTTAGGGTTAGGTTTAGGGTTCAGGTTAGGGTTCGGGTTCGGGTTAGGGTTATGTTTAGAGTTAATGTTAGGGTTAGGGTTTGTTTAGTGTTAGTGTGATTGTTAGGGAAGGGTTTGGGTTAGGGTTAGGGTTTGGATTAGGATAATGTTAACGTAAGGTTAGGATTAGGGTTAAGTTTAGGGTTAGGGTAGGGTTTGGGTTTGGGTTAGGGTTTGGGTGTGGCTTAAGGTTACGTTTAGGTTTAGGGTTAATGTTAGGCTTAGGGTTACGTAAGGGTTAGGATTGGGGTACGATTAGGGTTAAGGTTTTTGTTTAGGGTTAGGGTTAGCTCTAGGGTTAGGTTTGTGTTAGCATTAGGGTTCCGGTTTTTGTTAGGGTTAGCGTTAGGTTTAGGGTTAGGTTAAGATTAGGTTTAGGGTTAGGGTTTAGGGTTAGGGTTTAGTGTTAGGCTTAGTGTTAGGGTTATGGTAAGGGTTAGTGTTTAGGGTTAAGGGTAGTGTTAGGGTTAGGGTAAGCTTAGGGTTAGGGTTAGTGTTAGAGTTAGGTTAGGGTTCGGATTGTGGTTAGCGTTAGGGTTGAGGGATAGTTTTAGGGTTAGGCTTAGGGTTAGGGTTTAGGGTTATATTTATGGTTAGTTAAGGGTAAAGATTACGGTTAGTGTTTGGGTTAGGGTAAGGTTAGGGTTATCGTTAGTGTTAGGGTTATGTTACCTTAGGGTTCGGGTTAGTGTTACGGTTAATGTTAGTGTTAGTGTTAGCGTTAGTGGTATGTTTAGGTTTAAGGTTAGGGTTAGGTTTAGGGTTTAGCATTAGGGGTAATGTTAGTGTTACGGTTAGAATTAGGGATAGGGTTAGGTTTAGGGTTTGGGTTGTGGTTAGGCTGAGGGTTAGGGTTAGGTTAGGTATCAGATTAGGGTTAGGGTTAAGGTTCATGTTTAGTGTTAGGGTTAGGGTTATGTTTGCGTTAGGGTTAGGGTTAGGGTTTAGGTTTAGCGTTAGGATTAATGTTAGAGTCAGTTTAGGGTTAGTGTTAGGGTTGGGGTTTGGGTTAGGGTAAGGTTAGGGTTAGAGTTAGGGTTAGTGTTTAGGGTTAGGGTTCGAGTTAGGGTAGGATTAGGGTTATTGTTTAGGTTTAGGTTTAGGGTTAGTGTTAGGGTAGGGATATGGTTATGGTTAGGTTTAGGTTTGGGTTAGGGTTTGTGTTAAGTTTAGTACTAGGGTTAGCTTTAGGTTAGGGTTCGGATTAGGGTTAGGGTTAGGGTTAGGATTAGTTTTAGGGTTACAGGTAGCGTTAGGGTTAGGATTAGGATTAGGTTTAGGATTACAGGTAGGGTTAGGGTTAGGGTTAGGGTTAGGGTTAGTGTTAGTGTTTCTGGTTAGCGATAAGGTCAGTGTTAGAGTACGTTTAGGGTTAGGTTAATGTTAGGGTTGTGGTTAGGGTTTTGGTTAGGGTTACGGTAAGGTTTTGGGGTAGGCTGAGGGTTAATTAGGGTTCGGATTATTGTTAGGGTTAGGGTTTAACATTAGTGTTACGGTTAGTGTAGGGTTAGTGTTACGGTTAGGTTTAGGGTTAGGGTTAGTGTTAGGGTGGGGTTAGGGTTAGGGGTAGGGTTGTGGTTAGGGTTTGGGTTAGGGTTAGGGTTAGGTTTAGATTTAGGGTTAGGGTTAGGTTAGGGTTCAGATTAGGGTTAGGGTTAGGGTTTAGTGTTAGTTTTAGGGTTAGTGTAGGGTTAAGTATAGGGTTAGGTTTAGGGTTTAGGTTAGGGTTAGGGTTAGGGTTAGAGTTAGGGTTAGTGTTAGGGTTAGTGTTAGGGATAGGTTCGGTTAAGATTAGGGGTAATATTAGGGTTAGAGTTTGGTTAGGATTATAGTTAGGTTAGGGTTCGGATTAGGGTTAGGGTTAGGGTTTAGGGTTAGTTTTTGGGTTAGGGTTAGGGTTAAGGTTTCAGTTAGTGTTAGGTTAGGGTTAGGGTTAGGTTTACGGTTAGGGTTTGGGTTAGATTAGGGTTCGGATTAGGGTTAGGGTTACGGTTTGTATTAGTGTTAGGTTAGGGTTAAGGTTAGGGTTAAGGATTGGGTTTTTGTTAGGTTTAGGTTTAGTTTAGGTTTATGGGTAGGGTTAGATTTAGGGTTACGGTTAAATTAGAGTTAGGTTTTGGCTTAGGATTATGTTTAGGGTTAGGGTTAGGGTTAGGTTTAGGGTTTAGGATTAGGGTTAGTGTTATGTTTAGCGTAGGGTTAGCGTTAGGGTTAAGGTAAGGGTTAGGGTTAGTGTTAGTATTAGGATTGCGTTCGGGTTAATTTAGTGTATGGGTTAGGTTAGGTTTAGGGATAAGGTTAGGTTTAGGGTTATGGTCAGGGTGTGGCTTTGGTTTAAGTTTAGGGTTAGGATTAGGGTTAGTGTTAGGGATAGCTTTAGTTTAGCGTTCGGATTAGGGTTAGGTTAAGTTTAGGTTAGCGTTCGGGTTAGGGTATCGTTAGGGTTAGTGTTAGCGTTAGATTTAGGGTTAGGTTTAGGTTTAGGTATTTGTGTTAGGTTTAGGTTAGGGTTAATGTTAGTGTTGGTTTATGGTTAGGGTGAGGGTTAGATTTGGGTTACGTAAGGATAGGGTTAGGTGTAGGGTTAGGTCAAGGTTTAGGTTTAGGGTTAGGATTAAGTTTAGGGTTAGTGTTAGGGTTAGATTTAAATTTAGGGTTGGGGTTAGGGTTATGGTTATGTTCGATTTAGGGTTAGGGTTAGGGTAGTGTTAGGGTTAGGGTTTAGGGTTAGGGTTATTGTTAGGGTTAATATTATAGTTAGTTGAGGGTTAGGGTTCAGGTTAGTGTATGGGTTAGGGTTAGGTTAGGGTTAGGGTTTAGGAATAGGTTTATGGTTAGGTTAAGGGAAGGGTTAGGGTTAGGGATAGTGTTAGGGTTAGGTTTTTTGTTAGGGTTAGGATTAGGATTGGGTTTAGGGTTAGGGTTAGGTTTAGGTTAGGGTTCAGCTTAGGGTTATGGTTAGGTTTAGGATTTGGGTTAGGGTTAGGGTTAAGGTTAGGGTTAATGTTAGGGTTAGGGTTACTTTAGTGTTAGGGTTAGGGTTAGGGTTTGGATGAGGTTTAGGTTAGGGTTAGAGTTAGGGTTTCGTTTAGGGTTTGGAGTTAGGGTTATATTAAGCTTAATGTTAGGGTTAGTTTACAGTTAGGGTTTGGGTTAGTGTTAATATTAGGGTTAGGGTTAGGGTTAGGGTCAGGGCTAGGGTTCTGTTCAGGTTAGGGTTATTGTGTGGCTTAGGTTTAGGGTTAGTGTTATGGTTAGTTTTAGGTTTAGTGTTAAGGTTCGGATTAAGGTTAGAGTTAGGGTTTAGAGTTAGCGATAGCGTTAGGGTTAGGGTTATTTAAGCGTTATGGTAAGGATTGGTGTTAGTGTAATGTTAGGATTAGGATTAGCGTTAGGGTTAGGGTTAGGTTTAGGGTTCGGGTTAGGGTTCGGGTTCGGGTTAGGGTTATGTTTAGAGTTAATGTTAGGGTTAGGGTTTGTTTAGTGTTAGTGTGATTGTTAGGGAAGGGTTTGGGTTAGGGTTAGGGTTAGGGTTTGGATTAGGATAATGTTAACGTAAGGTTAGGATTAGGGTTAAGTTTAGGGTTAGGGTAGGGTTTGGGTTTGGGTTAGGGTTTGGGTGTGGCTTAAGGTTACGTTTAGGTTTAGGGTTAATGTTAGGCTTAGGGTTACGTAAGGGTTAGGATTGGGGTACGATTAGGGTTAAGGTTTTTGTTTAGGGTTAGGGTAAGCTCTAGGGTTAGGTTTGTGTTAGCATTAGGGTTCCGGTTTGGGTTAGGGTTAGCGTTAGGTTTAGGGTTAGGTTAAGATTAGGTTTAGGGTTAGGGTTTAGGGTTAGGGTTTAGTGTTAGGCTTAGTGTTAGGGTTATGGTAAGGGTTAGTGTTTAGGGTTAAGGGTATTGTTAGGGTTAGGGTAAGCTTAGGGTTAGGGTTAGTGTTAGAGTTAGGTTAGGGTTCGGATTGTGGTTAGCGTTAGGGTTGAGGGATAGTTTTAGGGTAGGCTTAGGGTTAGGGTTTAGGGTTATATTTATGGTTAGTTTAGGGTAAAGATTACGGTTAGTGTTTGGGTTAGGGTAAGGTTAGGGTTATCGTTAGTGTTAGGGTTATGTTACCTTAGGGTTCGGGTTAGTGTTACGGTTAATGTTAGTATTAGTGTTAGCGTTAGTGGTATGTTTAGGTTTAAGGTTAGGGTTAGGTTTAGGGTTTAGCATTAGGGGTAATGTTAGTGTTACGGTTAGAATTAGGGATAGGGTTAGGTTTAGGGTTTGGGTTGTGGTTAGGCTGAGGGTTAGGGTTAGGTTAGGTATCAGATTAGGGTTAGGGTTAAGGTTCATGTTTAGTGTTAGGGTTAGGGTTATGTTTGCGTTAGGGTTAGGGTTAGGGTTTAGGTTTAGCGTTAGGATTAATGTTAGAGTCAGTTTAGGGTTAGTGTTAGGGTTGGGGTTTGGGTTAGGGTAAGGTTAGGGTTAGAGTTAGGGTTAGTGTTTAGGGTTAGGGTTCGAGTTAGGGTAGGATTAGGGTTATTGTTTAGGTTTAGGTTTAGGGTTAGTGTTAGGGTAGGGATATGGTTATGGTTAGGTTTAGGTTTGGGTTAGGGTTTGTGTTAAGTTTAGGACTAGGGTTAGCGTTAGGTTAGTGTTCGGATTAGGGTTAGGGTTAGGGTTAGGATTAGTTTTAGGGTTACAGGTAGCGTTAGGGTTAGGATTAGGATTAGATTTAGGATTACAGGTAGGGTTAGGGTTAGGGTTAGGGTTAGGGTTAGTGTTAGTGTTTCTGGTTAGCGATAAGGTCAGTGTTAGAGTACGTTTAGGGTTAGGTTAATGTTAGGGTTGTGGTTAGGGTTTTGGTTAGGGTTACGGTAAGGTTTTGGTGTAGGCTGAGGGTTAATTAGGGTTCGGATTATTGTTAGGGTTAGGGTTTAACATTAGTGTTACGGTTAGTGTAGGGTTAGTGTTATGGTTAGGTTTAGGGTTAGGGTTAGTGTTAGGGTGGGGTTAGGGTTAGGGGTAGGGTTGTGGTTAGGGTTTGGGTTAGGGTTAGGGTTAGGTTTAGATTTAGGGTTAGGTTTAGGTTAGGGTTCAGATTAGGGTTAGGGTTAGGGTTTAGTGTTAGTTTTAGGGTTAGTGTAGGGTTAAGTATAGGGTTAGGTTTAGGGTTTAGGTTAGGGTTAGGGTTTTGGTTAGAGTTAGGGTTAGTGTTAGGGTTAGTGTTAGGGATAGGTTCGGTTAAGATTAGGGGTAATATTAGGGTTAGAGTTTGGTTAGGATTATAGTTAGGTTAGGGTTCGGAATAGGGTTAGGGTTAGGGTTTAGGGTTAGTTTTTGGGTTAGGGTTAGGGTTAAGGTTTCAGTTAGTGTTAGGTTAGGGTTAGGGTTAGGTTTACGGTTAGGGTTTGGGTTAGATTAGGGTTCGGATTAGGGTTAGGGTTACGGTTTGTATTAGTGTTAGGTTAGGGTTAAGGTTAGGGTTAAGGATTGGGTTTTTGTTAGGTTTAGGTTTAGTTTAGGTTTATGGGTAGGGTTAGATTTAGGGTTACGGTTAAATTAGAGTTAGGTTTTGGCTTAGGATTATGTTTAGGGTTAGGGTTAGGGTTAGGTTTAGGGTTTAGGATTAGGGTTAGTGTTATGTTTAGCGTAGGGTTAGCGTTAGGGTTAAGGTAAGGGTTAGGGTTAGTGTTAGTATTAGGATTGCGTTCGGGTTAATTTAGTGTATGGGTTAGGTTAGGTTTAGGGATAAGGTTAGGTTTAGGGTTATGGTCAGGGTGTGGCTTTGGTTTAAGTTTAGGGTTAGGATTAGGGTTAGTGTTAGGGATAGCTTTAGTTTAGCGTTCGGATTAGGGTTAGGTTAAGTTTAGGTTAGCGTTCGGGTTAGGGTTTCGTTAGGGTTAGTGTTAGCGTTAGATTTAGGGTTAGGTTTAGGTTTAGGTATTTGTGTTAGGTTTAGGTTAGGGTTAATGTTAGTGTTGGTTTATGGTTAGGGTGAGGGTTAGATTTGGGTTACGTAAGGATAGGGTTAGGTGTAGGGTTAGGTCAAGGTTTAGGTTTAGGGTTAGGATTAAGTTTAGGGTTAGTGTTAGGGTTAGATTTAAATTTAGGGTTGGGGTTAGGGTTATGGTTATGTTCGATTTAGGGTTAGGGTTAGGGTAGTGTTAGGGTTAGGGTTTAGGGTTAGGGTTATTGTTAGGGTTAATATTATAGTTAGTTGAGGGTTAGGGTTCAGGTTAGTGTATGGGTTAGGGTTAGGTTAGGGTTAGGGTTTAGGAAGAGGTTTATGGTTAGGTTAAGGGAAGGGTTAGGGTTAGGGATAGTGTTAGGGTTAGGTTTTTTGTTAGGGGTAGGATTAGGATTGGGTTTAGGGTTAGGGTTAGGTTTAGGTTAGGGTTCAGCTTAGGGTTATGGTTAGGTTTAGGATTTGGGTTAGGGTTAGGGTTAAGGTTAGGGTTAATGTTAGGGTTAGGGTTACTTTAGTGTTAGGGTTAGGGTTAGGGTTTGGATGAGGTTTAGGTTAGGGTTAGAGTTAGGGTTTCGTTTAGGGTTTGGAGTTAGGGTTATATTAAGCTTAATGTTAGGGTTAGTTTACAGTTAGGGTTTGGGTTAGTGTTAATATTAGGGTTAGGGTTAGGGTTAGGGTCAGGGCTAGGGTTCTGTTCAGGTTAGGGTTATTGTGTGGCTTAGGTTTAGGGTTAGTGTTATGGTTAGGGTTAGGTTTAGTGTTAAGGTTCGGATTAAGGTTAGAGTTAGGGTTTAGAGTTAGCGATAGCGTTAGGGTTAGGGTTATTTAAGCGTTATGGTAAGGATTGGTGTTAGTGTAATGTTAGGATTAGGATTAGCGTTAGGGTTAGGGTTAGGTTTAGGGTTCGGGTTAGGGTTCGGGTTCGGGTTAGGGTTATGTTTAGAGTTAATGTTAGGGTTAGGGTTTGTTTAGTGTTAGTGTGATTGTTAGGGAAGGGTTTGGGTTAGGGTTAGGGTTAGGGTTTGGATTAGGATAATGTTAACGTAAGGTTAGGATTAGGGTTAAGTTTACGGTTAGGGTAGGGTTTGGGTTTGGGTTAGGGTTTGGGTGTGGCTTAAGGTTACGTATAGGTTTAGGGTTAATGTTAGGCTTAGGGTTACGTAATGGTTAGGATTGGGGTACGATTAGGGTTAAGGTTTTTGTTTAGGTTTAGGGTTAGCTCTAGGGTTAGGTTTGTGTTAGCATTAGGGTTCCGGTTTGTGTTAGGGTTAGCGTTAGGTTTAGGGTTAGGTTAAGTTTAGGTTTAGGGTTAGGGTTTAGGGTTAGGGTTTAGTGTTAGGCTTAGTGTTAGGGTTATGGTAAGGGTTAGTGTTTAGGGTTAAGGGTAGTGTTAGGGTTAGGGTAAGCTTAGGGTTAGGGTTAGTGTTAGAGTTAGGTTAGGGTTCGGATTGTGGTTAGCGTTAGGGTTGAGGGATAGTTTTAGGGTTAGGCTTAGGGTTAGGGTTTAGGGTTATATTTATGGTTAGTTAAGGGTAAAGATTACGGTTAGTGTTTGGGTTAGGGTAAGGTTAGGGTTATCGTTAGTGTTAGGGTTATGTTACCTTAGGGTTCGGGTTAGTGTTACGGTTAATGTTAGTGTTAGTGTTAGCGTTAGTGGTATGTTTAGGTTTAAGGTTAGGGTTAGGTTTAGGGTTTAGCATTAGGGGTAATGTTAGTGTTACGGTTAGAATTAGGGATAGGGTTAGGTTTAGGGTTTGGGTTGTGGTTAGGCTGAGGGTTAGGGTTAGGTTAGGTATCAGATTAGGGTTAGGGTTAAGGTTCATGTTTAGTGTTAGGGTTAGGGTTATGTTTGCGTTAGGGTTAGGGTTAGGGTTTAGGTTTAGCGTTAGGATTAATGTTAGAGTCAGTTTAGGGTTAGTGTTAGGGTTGGGGTTTGGGTTAGGGTAAGGTTAGGGTTAGAGTTAGGGTTAGTGTTTAGGGTTAGGGTTCGAGTTAGGGTAGGATTAGGGTTATTGTTTAGGTTTAGGTTTAGGGTTAGTGTTAGGGTAGGGATATGGTTATGGTTAGGTTTAGGTTTGGGTTAGGGTTTGTGTTAAGTTTAGGACTAGGGTTAGCGTTAGGTTAGGGTTCGGATTAGGGTTAGGGTTAGGGTTAGGATTAGTTTTAGGGTTACAGGTAGCGTTAGGGTTAGGATTAGGATTAGATTTAGGATTACAGGTAGGGTTAGGGTTAGGGTTAGGGTTAGGGTTAGTGTTAGTGTTTCTGGTTAGCGATAAGGTCAGTGTTAGAGTACGTTTAGGGTTAGGTTAATGTTAGGGTTGTGGTTAGGGTTTTGGTTAGGGTTACGGTAAGGTTTTGGGGTAGGCTGAGGGTTAACTAGGGTTCGGATTATTGTTAGGGTTAGGGTTTAACATTAGTGTTACGGTTAGTGTAGGGTTAGTGTTACGGTTAGGTTTAGGGTTAGGGTTAGTGTTAGGGTGGGGTTAGGGGTAGGGGTAGGGTTGTGGTTAGGGTTTGGGTTAGGGTTAGGGTTAGGTTTAGATTTAGGGTTAGGGTTAGGTTAGGGTTCAGATTAGGGTTAGGGTTAGGGTTTAGTGTTAGTTTTAGGGTTAGTGTAGGGTTAAGTATAGGGTTAGGTTTAGGGTTTAGGTTAGGGTTAGGGTTAGGGTTAGAGTTAGGGTTAGTGTTAGGGTTAGTGTTAGGGATAGGTTCGGTTAAGATTAGGGGTAATATTAGGGTTAGAGTTTGGTTAGGATTATAGTTAGGTTAGGGTTCGGATTAGGGTTAGGGTTAGGGTTTAGGGTTAGTTTTTGGGTTAGGGTTAGGGTTAAGGTTTCAGTTAGTGTTAGGTTAGGGTTAGGGTTAGGTTTACGGTTAGGGTTTGGGTTAGATTAGGGTTCGGATTAGGGTTAGGGTTACGGTTTGTATTAGTGTTAGGTTAGGGTTAAGGTTAGGGTTAAGGATTGGTTTTTTGTTAGGTTTAGGTTTAGTTTAGGTTTATGGGTAGGGTTAGATTTAGGGTTACGGTTAAATTAGAGTTAGGTTTTGGCTTAGGATTATGTTTAGGGTTAGGGTTAGGGTTAGGTTTAGGGTTTAGGATTAGGGTTAGTGTTATGTTTAGCGTAGGGTTAGCGTTAGGGTTAAGGTAAGGGTTAGGGTTAGTGTTAGTATTAGGATTGCGTTCGGGTTAATTTAGTGTATGGGTTAGGTTAGGTTTAGGGATAAGGTTAGGTTTAGGGTTATGGTCAGGGTGTGGCTTTGGTTTAAGTTTAGGGTTAGGATTAGGGTTAGTGTTAGGGATAGCTTTAGTTTAGCGTTCGGATTAGGGTTAGGTTAAGTTTAGGTTAGCGTTCGGGTTAGGGTTTCGTTAGGGTTAGTGTTAGCGTTAGATTTAGGGTTAGGTTTAGGTTTAGGTATTTGTGTTAGGTTTAGGTTAGGGTTAATGTTAGTGTTGGTTTATGGTTAGGGTGAGGGTTAGATTTGGGTTACGTAAGGATAGGGTTAGGTGTAGGGTTAGGTCAAGGTTTAGGTTTAGGGTTAGGATTAAGTTTAGGGTTAGTGTTAGGGTTAGATTTAAATTTAGGGTTGGGGTTAGGGTTATGGTTATGTTCGATTTAGGGTTAGGGTTAGGGTAGTGTTAGGGTTAGGGTTTAGGGTTAGGGTTATTGTTAGGGTTCATATTATAGTTAGTTGAGGGTTAGGGTTCAGGTTAGTGTATGGGTTAGGGTTAGGTTAGGGTTAGGGTTTAGGAATAGGTTTATGGTTAGGTTAAGGGAAGGGTTAGGGTTAGGGATAGTGTTAGGGTTAGGTTTTTTGTTAGGGTTAGGATTAGGATTGGGTTTAGGGTTAGGGTTAGGTTTAGGTTAGGGTTCAGCTTAGGGTTACGGTTAGGTTTAGGATTTGAGTTAGGGTTAGGGTTAAGGTTAGGGTTAATGTTAGGGTTAGGGTTACTTTAGTGTTAGGGTTAGGGTTAGGGTTTGGATGAGGTTTAGGTTAGGGTTAGAGTTAGGGTTTCGTTTAGGGTTTGGAGTTAGGGTTATATTAAGCTTAATGTTAGGGTTAGTTTACAGTTAGGGTTTGGGTTAGTGTTAATATTAGGGTTAGGGTTAGGGTTAGGGTCAGGGCTAGGGTTCTGTTCAGGTTAGGGTTATTGTGTGGCTTAGGTTTAGGGTTAGTGTTATGGTTAGTTTTAGGTTTAGTGTTAAGGTTCGGATTAAGGTTAGAGTTAGGGTTTAGAGTTAGCGATAGCGTTAGGGTTAGGGTTATTTAAGCGTTATGGTAAGGATTGGTGTTAGTGTAATGTTAGGATTAGGATTAGCGTTAGGGTTAGGGTTAGGTTTAGGGTTCGGGTTAGGGTTCGGGTTCGGGTTAGGGTTATGTTTAGAGTTAATGTTAGGGTTAGGGTTTGTTTAGTGTTAGTGTGATTGTTAGGGAAGGGTTTGGGTTAGGGTTAGGGTTAGGGTTTGGATTAGGATAATGTTAACGTAAGGTTAGGATTAGGGTTAAGTTTAGGGTTAGGGTAGGGTTTGGGTTTGGGTTAGGGTTTGGGTGTGGCTTAAGGTTACGTTTAGGTTTAGGGTTAATGTTAGGCTTAGGGTTACGTAAGGGTTAGGATTGGGGTACGATTAGGGTTAAGGTTTTTGTTTAGGGTTAGGGTAAGCTCTAGGGTTAGGTTTGTGTTAGCATTAGGGTTCCGGTTTGGGTTAGGGTTAGCGTTAGGTTTAGGGTTAGGTTAAGATTAGGTTTAGGGTTAGGGTTTAGGGTTAGGGTTTAGTGTTAGGCTTAGTGTTAGGGTTATGGTAAGGGTTAGTGTTTAGGGTTAAGGGTATTGTTAGGGTTAGGGTAAGCTTAGGGTTAGGGTTAGTGTTAGAGTTAGGTTAGGGTTCGGATTGTGGTTAGCGTTAGGGTTGAGGGATAGTTTTAGGGTTAGGCTTAGGGTTAGGGTTTAGGGTTATATTTATGGTTAGTTTAGGGTAAAGATTACGGTTAGTGTTTGGGTTAGGGTAAGGTTAGGGTTATCGTTAGTGTTAGGGTTATGTTACCTTAGGGTTCGGGTTAGTGTTACGGTTAATGTTAGTATTAGTGTTAGCGTTAGTGGTATGTTTAGGTTTAAGGTTAGGGTTAGGTTTAGGGTTTAGCATTAGGGGTAATGTTAGTGTTACGGTTAGAATTAGGGATAGGGTTAGGTTTAGGGTTTGGGTTGTGGTTAGGCTGAGGGTTAGGGTTAGGTTAGGTATCAGATTAGGGTTAGGGTTAAGGTTCATGTTTAGTGTTAGGGTTAGGGTTATGTTTGCGTTAGGGTTAGGGTTAGGGTTTAGGTTTAGCGTTAGGATTAATGTTAGAGTCAGTTTAGGGTTAGTGTTAGGGTTGGGGTTTGGGTTAGGGTAAGGCTAGGGTTAGAGTTAGGGTTAGTGTTTAGGGTTAGGGTTCGAGTTAGGGTAGGATTAGGGTTATTGTTTAGGTTTAGGTTTAGGGTTAGTGTTAGGGTAGGGATATGGTTATGGTTAGGTTTAGTTTTGGGTTAGGGTTTGTGTTAAGTTTAGGACTAGGGTTAGCGTTAGGTTAGTGTTCGGATTAGGGTTAGGGTTAGGGTTAGGATTAGTTTTAGGGTTACAGGTAGCGTTAGGGTTAGGATTAGGATTAGATTTAGGATTACAGGTAGGGTTAGGGTTAGGGTTAGGGTTAGGGTTAGTGTTAGTGTTTCTGGTTAGCGATAAGGTCAGTGTTAGAGTACGTTTAGGGTTAGGTTAATGTTAGGGTTGTGGTTAGGGTTTTGGTTAGGGTTACGGTAAGGTTTTGGGGTAGGCTGAGGGTTAATTATGGTTCGGATTATTGTTAGGGTTAGGGTTTAACATTAGTGTTACGGTTAGTGTAGGGTTAGTGTTACGGTTAGGTTTAGGGTTAGGGTTAGTGTTAGGGTGGGGTTAGGGTTAGGGGTAGGGTTGTGGTTAGGGTTTGGGTTAGGGTTAGGGTTAGGTATAGATTTAGGGTTAGGGTTAGGTTAGGGTTCAGATTAGGGTTAGGGTTAGGGTTTAGTGTTAGTTTTAGGGTTAGTGTAGGGTTAAGTATAGGGTTAGGTTTAGGGTTTAGGTTAGGGTTAGGGTTAGGGTTAGAGTTAGGGTTAGTGTTAGGGTTAGTGTTAGGGATAGGTTCGGTTAAGATTAGGGGTAATATTAGGGTTAGAGTTTGGTTAGGATTATAGTTAGGTTAGGGTTCGGATTAGGGTTAGGGTTAGGGTTTAGGGTTAGTTTTTGGGTTAGGGTTAGGGTTAAGGTTTCAGTTAGTGTTAGGTTAGGGTTAGGGTTAGGTTTACGGTTAGGGTTTGGGTTAGATTAGGGTTCGGATTAGGGTTAGGGTTACGGTTTGTATTAGTGTTAGGTTAGGGTTAAGGTTAGGGTTAAGGATTGGGTTTTTGTTAGGTTTAGGTTTAGTTTAGGTTTATGGGTAGGGTTAGATTTAGGGTTACGGTTAAATTAGAGTTAGGTTTTGGCTTAGGATTATGTTTAGGGTTAGGGTTAGGGTTAGGTTTAGGGTTTAGGATTAGGGTTAGTGTTATGTTTAGCGTAGGGTTAGCGTTAGGGTTAAGGTAAGGGTTAGGGTTAGTGTTAGTATTAGGATTGCGTTCGGGTTAATTTAGTGTATGGGTTAGGTTAGGTTTAGGGATAAGGTTAGGTTTGGGTTATGGTCAGGGTGTGGCTTTGGTTTAAGTTTAGGGTTAGGATTAGGGTTAGTGTTAGGGATAGCTTTAGTTTAGCGTTCGGATTAGGGTTAGGTTAAGTTTAGGTTAGCGTTCGGGTTAGGGTTTCGTTAGGGTTAGTGTTAGCGTTAGATTTAGGGTTAGGTTTAGGTTTAGGTATTTGTGTTAGGTTTAGGTTAGGGTTAATGTTAGTGTTGGTTTATGGTTAGGGTGAGGGTTAGATTTGGGTTACGTAAGGATAGGGTTAGGTGTAGGGTTAGGTCAAGGTTTAGGTTTAGGGTTAGGATTAAGTTTAGGGTTAGTGTTAGGGTTAGATTTAAATTTAGGGTTGGGGTTAGGGTTATGGTTATGTTCGATTTAGGGTTAGGGTTAGGGTAGTGTTAGGGTTAGGGTTTAGGGTTAGGGTTATTGTTAGGGTTAATATTATAGTTAGTTGAGGGTTAGGGTTCAGGTTAGTGTATGGGTTAGGGTTAGGTTAGGGTTAGGGTTTAGGAAGAGGTTTATGGTTAGGTTAAGGGAAGGGTTAGGGTTAGGGATAGTGTTAGGGTTAGGTTTTTTGTTAGGGGTAGGATTAGGATTGGGTTTAGGGTTAGGGTTAGGTTTAGGTTAGGGTTCAGCTTAGGGTTATGGTTAGGTTTAGGATTTGGGTTAGGGTTAGGGTTAAGGTTAGGGTTAATGTTAGGGTTAGGGTTACTTTAGTGTTAGGGTTAGGGTTAGGGTTTGGATGAGGTTTAGGTTAGGGTTAGAGTTAGGGTTTCGTTTAGGGTTTGGAGTTAGGGTTATATTAAGCTTAATGTTAGGGTTAGTTTACAGTTAGGGTTTGGGTTAGTGTTAATATTAGGGTTAGGGTTAGGGTTAGGGTCAGGGCTAGGGTTCTGTTCAGGTTAGGGTTATTGTGTGGCTTAGGTTTAGGGTTAGTGTTATGGTTAGGGTTAGGTTTAGTGTTAAGGTTCGGATTAAGGTTAGAGTTAGGGTTTAGAGTTAGCGATAGCGTTAGGGTTAGGGTTATTTAAGCGTTATGGTAAGGATTGGTGTTAGTGTAATGTTAGGATTAGGATTAGCGTTAGGGTTAGGGTTAGGTTTAGGGTTCGGGTTAGGGTTCGGGTTCGGGTTAGGGTTATGTTTAGAGTTAATGTTAGGGTTAGGGTTTGTTTAGTGTTAGTGTGATTGTTAGGGAAGGGTTTGGGTTAGGGTTAGGGTTAGGGTTTGGATTAGGATAATGTTAACGTAAGGTTAGGATTAGGGTTAAGTTTACGGTTAGGGTAGGGTTTGGGTTTGGGTTAGGGTTTGGGTGTGGCTTAAGGTTACGTATAGGTTTAGGGTTAATGTTAGGCTTAGGGTTACGTAATGGTTAGGATTGGGGTACGATTAGGGTTAAGGTTTTTGTTTAGGTTTAGGGTTAGCTCTAGGGTTAGGTTTGTGTTAGCATTAGGGTTCCGGTTTGTGTTAGGGTTAGCGTTAGGTTTAGGGTTAGGTTAAGTTTAGGTTTAGGGTTAGGGTTTAGGGTTAGGGTTTAGTGTTAGGCTTAGTGTTAGGGTTATGGTAAGGGTTAGTGTTTAGGGTTAAGGGTAGTGTTAGGGTTAGGGTAAGCTTAGGGTTAGGGTTAGTGTTAGAGTTAGGTTAGGGTTCGGATTGTGGTTAGCGTTAGGGTTGAGGGATAGTTTTAGGGTTAGGCTTAGGGTTAGGGTTTAGGGTTATATTTATGGTTAGTTAAGGGTAAAGATTACGGTTAGTGTTTGGGTTAGGGTAAGGTTAGGGTTATCGTTAGTGTTAGGGTTATGTTACCTTAGGGTTCGGGTTAGTGTTACGGTTAATGTTAGTGTTAGTGTTAGCGTTAGTGGTATGTTTAGGTTTAAGGTTAGGGTTAGGTTTAGGGTTTAGCATTAGGGGTAATGTTAGTGTTACGGTTAGAATTAGGGATAGGGTTAGGTTTAGGGTTTGGGTTGTGGTTAGGCTGAGGGTTAGGGTTAGGTTAGGTATCAGATTAGGGTTAGGGTTAAGGTTCATGTTTAGTGTTAGGGTTAGGGTTATGTTTGCGTTAGGGTTAGGGTTAGGGTTTAGGTTTAGCGTTAGGATTAATGTTAGAGTCAGTTTAGGGTTAGTGTTAGGGTTGGGGTTTGGGTTAGGGTAAGGTTAGGGTTAGAGTTAGGGTTAGTGTTTAGGGTTAGGGTTCGAGTTAGGGTAGGATTAGGGTTATTGTTTAGGTTTAGGTTTAGGGTTAGTGTTAGGGTAGGGATATGGTTATGGTTAGGTTTAGGTTTGGGTTAGGGTTTGTGTTAAGTTTAGGACTAGGGTTAGCGTTAGGTTAGGGTTCGGATTAGGGTTAGGGTTAGGGTTAGGATTAGTTTTAGGGTTACAGGTAGCGTTAGGGTTAGGATTAGGATTAGATTTAGGATTACAGGTAGGGTTAGGGTTAGGGTTAGGGTTAGGGTTAGTGTTAGTGTTTCTGGTTAGCGATAAGGTCAGTGTTAGAGTACGTTTAGGGTTAGGTTAATGTTAGGGTTGTGGTTAGGGTTTTGGTTAGGGTTACGGTAAGGTTTTGGGGTAGGCTGAGGGTTAACTAGGGTTCGGATTATTGTTAGGGTTAGGGTTTAACATTAGTGTTACGGTTAGTGTAGGGTTAGTGTTACGGTTAGGTTTAGGGTTAGGGTTAGTGTTAGGGTGGGGTTAGGGGTAGGGGTAGGGTTGTGGTTAGGGTTTGGGTTAGGGTTAGGGTTAGGTTTAGATTTAGGGTTAGGGTTAGGTTAGGGTTCAGATTAGGGTTAGGGTTAGGGTTTAGTGTTAGTTTTAGGGTTAGTGTAGGGTTAAGTATAGGGTTAGGTTTAGGGTTTAGGTTAGGGTTAGGGTTAGGGTTAGAGTTAGGGTTAGTGTTAGGGTTAGTGTTAGGGATAGGTTCGGTTAAGATTAGGGGTAATATTAGGGTTAGAGTTTGGTTAGGATTATAGTTAGGTTAGGGTTCGGATTAGGGTTAGGGTTAGGGTTTAGGGTTAGTTTTTGGGTTAGGGTTAGGGTTAAGGTTTCAGTTAGTGTTAGGTTAGGGTTAGGGTTAGGTTTACGGTTAGGGTTTGGGTTAGATTAGGGTTCGGATTAGGGTTAGGGTTACGGTTTGTATTAGTGTTAGGTTAGGGTTAAGGTTAGGGTTAAGGATTGGTTTTTTGTTAGGTTTAGGTTTAGTTTAGGTTTATGGGTAGGGTTAGATTTAGGGTTACGGTTAAATTAGAGTTAGGTTTTGGCTTAGGATTATGTTTAGGGTTAGGGTTAGGGTTAGGTTTAGGGTTTAGGATTAGGGTTAGTGTTATGTTTAGCGTAGGGTTAGCGTTAGGGTTAAGGTAAGGGTTAGGGTTAGTGTTAGTATTAGGATTGCGTTCGGGTTAATTTAGTGTATGGGTTAGGTTAGGTTTAGGGATAAGGTTAGGTTTAGGGTTATGGTCAGGGTGTGGCTTTGGTTTAAGTTTAGGGTTAGGATTAGGGTTAGTGTTAGGGATAGCTTTAGTTTAGCGTTCGGATTAGGGTTAGGTTAAGTTTAGGTTAGCGTTCGGGTTAGGGTTTCGTTAGGGTTAGTGTTAGCGTTAGATTTAGGGTTAGGTTTAGGTTTAGGTATTTGTGTTAGGTTTAGGTTAGGGTTAATGTTAGTGTTGGTTTATGGTTAGGGTGAGGGTTAGATTTGGGTTACGTAAGGATAGGGTTAGGTGTAGGGTTAGGTCAAGGTTTAGGTTTAGGGTTAGGATTAAGTTTAGGGTTAGTGTTAGGGTTAGATTTAAATTTAGGGTTGGGGTTAGGGTTATGGTTATGTTCGATTTAGGGTTAGGGTTAGGGTAGTGTTAGGGTTAGGGTTTAGGGTTAGGGTTATTGTTAGGGTTCATATTATAGTTAGTTGAGGGTTAGGGTTCAGGTTAGTGTATGGGTTAGGGTTAGGTTAGGGTTAGGGTTTAGGAATAGGTTTATGGTTAGGTTAAGGGAAGGGTTAGGGTTAGGGATAGTGTTAGGGTTAGGTTTTTTGTTAGGGTTAGGATTAGGATTGGGTTTAGGGTTAGGGTTAGGTTTAGGTTAGGGTTCAGCTTAGGGTTACGGTTAGGTTTAGGATTTGAGTTAGGGTTAGGGTTAAGGTTAGGGTTAATGTTAGGGTTAGGGTTACTTTAGTGTTAGGGTTAGGGTTAGGGTTTGGATGAGGTTTAGGTTAGGGTTAGAGTTAGGGTTTCGTTTAGGGTTTGGAGTTAGGGTTATATTAAGCTTAATGTTAGGGTTAGTTTACAGTTAGGGTTTGGGTTAGTGTTAATATTAGGGTTAGGGTTAGGGTTAGGGTCAGGGCTAGGGTTCTGTTCAGGTTAGGGTTATTGTGTGGCTTAGGTTTAGGGTTAGTGTTATGGTTAGTTTTAGGTTTAGTGTTAAGGTTCGGATTAAGGTTAGAGTTAGGGTTTAGAGTTAGCGATAGCGTTAGGGTTAGGGTTATTTAAGCGTTATGGTAAGGATTGGTGTTAGTGTAATGTTAGGATTAGGATTAGCGTTAGGGTTAGGGTTAGGTTTAGGGTTCGGGTTAGGGTTCGGGTTCGGGTTAGGGTTATGTTTAGAGTTAATGTTAGGGTTAGGGTTTGTTTAGTGTTAGTGTGATTGTTAGGGAAGGGTTTGGGTTAGGGTTAGGGTTAGGGTTTGGATTAGGATAATGTTAACGTAAGGTTAGGATTAGGGTTAAGTTTAGGGTTAGGGTAGGGTTTGGGTTTGGGTTAGGGTTTGGGTGTGGCTTAAGGTTACGTTTAGGTTTAGGGTTAATGTTAGGCTTAGGGTTACGTAAGGGTTAGGATTGGGGTACGATTAGGGTTAAGGTTTTTGTTTAGGGTTAGGGTAAGCTCTAGGGTTAGGTTTGTGTTAGCATTAGGGTTCCGGTTTGGGTTAGGGTTAGCGTTAGGTTTAGGGTTAGGTTAAGATTAGGTTTAGGGTTAGGGTTTAGGGTTAGGGTTTAGTGTTAGGCTTAGTGTTAGGGTTATGGTAAGGGTTAGTGTTTAGGGTTAAGGGTATTGTTAGGGTTAGGGTAAGCTTAGGGTTAGGGTTAGTGTTAGAGTTAGGTTAGGGTTCGGATTGTGGTTAGCGTTAGGGTTGAGGGATAGTTTTAGGGTTAGGCTTAGGGTTAGGGTTTAGGGTTATATTTATGGTTAGTTTAGGGTAAAGATTACGGTTAGTGTTTGGGTTAGGGTAAGGTTAGGGTTATCGTTAGTGTTAGGGTTATGTTACCTTAGGGTTCGGGTTAGTGTTACGGTTAATGTTAGTATTAGTGTTAGCGTTAGTGGTATGTTTAGGTTTAAGGTTAGGGTTAGGTTTAGGGTTTAGCATTAGGGGTAATGTTAGTGTTACGGTTAGAATTAGGGATAGGGTTAGGTTTAGGGTTTGGGTTGTGGTTAGGCTGAGGGTTAGGGTTAGGTTAGGTATCAGATTAGGGTTAGGGTTAAGGTTCATGTTTAGTGTTAGGGTTAGGGTTATGTTTGCGTTAGGGTTAGGGTTAGGGTTTAGGTTTAGCGTTAGGATTAATGTTAGAGTCAGTTTAGGGTTAGTGTTAGGGTTGGGGTTTGGGTTAGGGTAAGGCTAGGGTTAGAGTTAGGGTTAGTGTTTAGGGTTAGGGTTCGAGTTAGGGTAGGATTAGGGTTATTGTTTAGGTTTAGGTTTAGGGTTAGTGTTAGGGTAGGGATATGGTTATGGTTAGGTTTAGGTTTGGGTTAGGGTTTGTGTTAAGTTTAGGACTAGGGTTAGCGTTAGGTTAGTGTTCGGATTAGGGTTAGGGTTAGGGTTAGGATTAGTTTTAGGGTTACAGGTAGCGTTAGGGTTAGGATTAGGATTAGATTTAGGATTACAGGTAGGGTTAGGGTTAGGGTTAGGGTTAGGGTTAGTGTTAGTGTTTCTGGTTAGCGATAAGGTCAGTGTTAGAGTACGTTTAGGGTTAGGTTAATGTTAGGGTTGTGGTTAGGGTTTTGGTTAGGGTTACGGTAAGGTTTTGGGGTAGGCTGAGGGTTAATTATGGTTCGGATTATTGTTAGGGTTAGGGTTTAACATTAGTGTTACGGTTAGTGTAGGGTTAGTGTTACGGTTAGGTTTAGGGTTAGGGTTAGTGTTAGGGTGGGGTTAGGGTTAGGGGTAGGGTTGTGGTTAGGGTTTGGGTTAGGGTTAGGGTTAGGTATAGATTTAGGGTTAGGGTTAGGTTAGGGTTCAGATTAGGGTTAGGGTTAGGGTTTAGTGTTAGTTTTAGGGTTAGTGTAGGGTTAAGTATAGGGTTAGGTTTAGGGTTTAGGTTAGGGTTAGGGTTAGGGTTAGAGTTAGGGTTAGTGTTAGGGTTAGTGTTAGGGATAGGTTCGGTTAAGATTAGGGGTAATATTAGGGTTAGAGTTTGGTTAGGATTATAGTTAGGTTAGGGTTCGGATTAGGGTTAGGGTTAGGGTTTAGGGTTAGTTTTTGGGTTAGGGTTAGGGTTAAGGTTTCAGTTAGTGTTAGGTTAGGGTTAGGGTTAGGTTTACGGTTAGGGTTTGGGTTAGATTAGGGTTCGGATTAGGGTTAGGGTTACGGTTTGTATTAGTGTTAGGTTAGGGTTAAGGTTAGGGTTAAGGATTGGTTTTTTGTTAGGTTTAGGTTTAGTTTAGGTTTATGGGTAGGGTTAGATTTAGGGTTACGGTTAAATTAGAGTTAGGTTTTGGCTTAGGATTATGTTTAGGGTTAGGGTTAGGGTTAGGTTTAGGGTTTAGGATTAGGGTTAGTGTTATGTTTAGCGTAGGGTTAGCGTTAGGGTTAAGGTAAGGGTTAGGGTTAGTGTTAGTATTAGGATTGCGTTCGGGTTAATTTAGTGTATGGGTTAGGTTAGGTTTAGGGATAAGGTTAGGTTTAGGGTTATGGTCAGGGTGTGGCTTTGGTTTAAGTTTAGGGTTAGGATTAGGGTTAGTGTTAGGGATAGCTTTAGTTTAGCGTTCGGATTAGGGTTAGGTTAAGTTTAGGTTAGCGTTCGGGTTAGGGTTTCGTTAGGGTTAGTGTTAGCGTTAGATTTAGGGTTAGGTTTAGGTTTAGGTATTTGTGTTAGGTTTAGGTTAGGGTTAATGTTAGTGTTGGTTTATGGTTAGGGTGAGGGTTAGATTTGGGTTACGTAAGGATAGGGTTAGGTGTAGGGTTAGGTCAAGGTTTAGGTTTAGGGTTAGGATTAAGTTTAGGGTTAGTGTTAGGGTTAGATTTAAATTTAGGGTTGGGGTTAGGGTTATGGTTATGTTTGATTTAGGGTTAGGGTTAGGGTAGTGTTAGGGTTAGGGTTTAGGGTTAGGGTTATTGTTAGGGTTAATATTATAGTTAGTTGAGGGTTAGGGTTCAGGTTAGTGTATGGGTTAGGGTTAGGTTAGGGTTAGGGTTTAGGAATAGGTTTATGGTTAGGTTAAGGGAAGGGTTAGGGTTAGGGATAGTGTTAGGGTTAGGTTTTTTGTTAGGGTTAGGATTAGGATTGGGTTTAGGGTTAGGGTTAGGTTTAGGTTAGGGTTCAGCTTAGGGTTACGGTTAGGTTTAGGATTTGGGTTAGGGTTAGGGTTAAGGTTAGGGTTAATGTTAGGGTTAGGGTTACTTTAGTGTTAGGGTTAGGGTTAGGGTTTGGATGAGGTTTAGGTTAGGGTTAGAGTTAGGGTTTCGTTTAGGGTTTGGAGTTAGGGTTATATTAAGCTTAATGTTAGGGTTAGTTTACAGTTAGGGTTTGGGTTAGTGTTAATATTAGGGTTAGGGTTAGGGTTAGGGTCAGGGCTAGGGTTCTGTTCAGGTTAGGGTTATTGTGTGGCTTAGGTTTAGGGTTAGTGTTATGGTTAGTTTTAGGTTTAGTGTTAAGGTTCGGATTAAGGTTAGAGTTAGGGTTTAGAGTTAGCGATAGCGTTAGGGTTAGGGTTATTTAAGCGTTATGGTAAGGATTGGTGTTAGTGTAATGTTAGGATTAGGATTAGCGTTAGGGTTAGGGTTAGGTTTAGGGTTCGGGTTAGGGTTCGGGTTCGGGTTAGGGTTATGTTTAGAGTTAATGTTAGGGTTAGGGTTTGTTTAGTGTTAGTGTGATTGTTAGGGAAGGGTTTGGGTTAGGGTTAGGGTTAGGGTTTGGATTAGGATAATGTTAACGTAAGGTTAGGATTAGGGTTAAGTTTAGGGTTAGGGTAGGGTTTGGGTTTGGGTTAGGGTTTGGGTGTGGCTTAAGGTTACGTTTAGGTTTAGGGTTAATGTTAGGCTTAGGGTTACGTAAGGGTTAGGATTGGGGTACGATTAGGGTTAAGGTTTTTGTTTAGGGTTAGGGTAAGCTCTAGGGTTAGGTTTGTGTTAGCATTAGGGTTCCGGTTTGGGTTAGGGTTAGCGTTAGGTTTAGGGTTAGGTTAAGATTAGGTTTAGGGTTAGGGTTTAGGGTTAGGGTTTAGTGTTAGGCTTAGTGTTAGGGTTATGGTAAGGGTTAGTGTTTAGGGTTAAGGGTATTGTTAGGGTTAGGGTAAGCTTAGGGTTAGGGTTAGTGTTAGAGTTAGGTTAGGGTTCGGATTGTGGTTAGCGTTAGGGTTGAGGGATAGTTTTAGGGTTAGGCTTAGGGTTAGGGTTTAGGGTTATATTTATGGTTAGTTTAGGGTAAAGATTACGGTTAGTGTTTGGGTTAGGGTAAGGTTAGGGTTATCGTTAGTGTTAGGGTTATGTTACCTTAGGGTTCGGGTTAGTGTTACGGTTAATGTTAGTATTAGTGTTAGCGTTAGTGGTATGTTTAGGTTTAAGGTTAGGGTTAGGTTTAGGGTTTAGCATTAGGGGTAATGTTAGTGTTACGGTTAGAATTAGGGATAGGGTTAGGTTTAGGGTTTGGGTTGTGGTTAGGCTGAGGGTTAGGGTTAGGTTAGGTATCAGATTAGGGTTAGGGTTAAGGTTCATGTTTAGTGTTAGGGTTAGGGTTATGTTTGCGTTAGGGTTAGGGTTAGGGTTTAGGTTTAGCGTTAGGATTAATGTTAGAGTCAGTTTAGGGTTAGTGTTAGGGTTGGGGTTTGGGTTAGGGTAAGGTTAGGGTTAGAGTTAGGGTTAGTGTTTAGGGTTAGGGTTCGAGTTAGGGTAGGATTAGGGTTATTGTTTAGGTTTAGGTTTAGGGTTAGTGTTAGGGTAGGGATATGGTTATGGTTAGGTTTAGGTTTGGGTTAGGGTTTGTGTTAAGTTTAGGACTAGGGTTAGCGTTAGGTTAGTGTTCGGATTAGGGTTAGGGTTAGGGTTAGGATTAGTTTTAGGGTTACAGGTAGCGTTAGGGTTAGGATTAGGATTAGATTTAGGATTACAGGTAGGGTTAGGGTTAGGGTTAGGGTTAGGGTTAGTGTTAGTGTTTCTGGTTAGCGATAAGGTCAGTGTTAGAGTACGTTTAGGGTTAGGTTAATGTTAGGGTTGTGGTTAGGGTTTTGGTTAGGGTTACGGTAAGGTTTTGGGGTAGGCTGAGGGTTAATTAGGGTTCGGATTATTGTTAGGTTTAGGGTTTAACATTAGTGTTACGGTTAGTGTAGGGTTAGTGTTATGGTTAGGTTTAGGGTTAGGGTTAGTGTTAGGGTGGGGTTAGGGTTAGGGGTAGGGTTGTGGTTAGGGTTTGGGTTAGGGTTAGGGTTAGGTTTAGATTTAGGGTTAGGTTTAGGTTAGGGTTCAGATTAGGGTTAGGGTTAGGGTTTAGTGTTAGTTTTAGGGTTAGTGTAGGGTTAAGTATAGGGTTAGGTTTAGGGTTTAGGTTAGGGTTAGGGTTAGGGTTAGAGTTAGGGTTAGTGTTAGGGTTAGTGTTAGGGATAGGTTCGGTTAAGATTAGGGGTAATATTAGGGTTAGAGTTTGGTTAGGATTATAGTTAGGTTAGGGTTCGGAATAGGGTTAGGGTTAGGGTTTAGGGTTAGTTTTTGGGTTAGGGTTAGGGTTAAGGTTTCAGTTAGTGTTAGGTTAGGGTTAGGGTTAGGTTTACGGTTAGGGTTTGGGTTAGATTAGGGTTTGGATTAGGGTTAGGGTTACGGTTTGTATTAGTGTTAGGTTAGGGTTAAGGTTAGGGTTAAGGATTGGGTTTTTGTTAGGTTTAGGTTTAGTTTAGGTTTATGGGTAGGGTTAGATTTAGGGTTACGGTTAAATTAGAGTTAGGTTTTGGCGTAGGATTATGTTTAGGGTTAGGGTTAGGGTTAGGGTTAGGTTTAGGGTTTAGGATTAGGGTTAGTGTTATGTTTAGCGTAGGGTTAGCGTTAGGGTTAAGGTAAGGGTTAGGGTTAGTGTTAGTATTAGGATTGCGTTCGGGTTAATTTAGTGTATGGGTTAGGTTAGGTTTAGGGATAAGGTTAGGTTTAGGGTTATGGTCAGGGTGTGGCTTTGGTTTAAGTTTAGGGTTAGGATTAGGGTTAGTGTTAGGGATAGCTTTAGTTTAGCGTTCGGATTAGGGTTAGGTTAAGTTTAGGTTAGCGTTCGGGTTAGGGTTCGTTAGGGTTAGTGTTAGCGTTAGATTTAGGGTTAGGTTTAGGTTTAGGTATTTGTGTTAGGTTTAGGTTAGGGTTAATGTTAGTGTTGGTTTATGGTTAGGGTGAGGGTTAGATTTGGGTTACGTAAGGATAGGGTTAGGTGTAGGGTTAGGTCAAGGTTTAGGTTTAGGGTTAGGATTAAGTTTAGGGTTAGTGTTAGGGTTAGATTTAAATTTAGGGTTGGGGTTAGGGTTATGGTTATGTTCGATTTAGGGTTAGGGTTAGGGTAGTGTTAGGGTTAGGGTTTAGGGTTAGGGTTATTGTTAGGGTTAATATTATAGTTAGTTGAGGGTTAGGGTTCAGGTTAGTGTATGGGTTAGGGTTAGGTTAGGGTTAGGGTTTAGGAATAGGTTTATGGTTAGGTTAAGGGAAGGGTTAGGGTTAGGGATAGTGTTAGGGTTAGGTTTTTTGTTAGGGTTAGGATTAGGATTGGGTTTAGGGTTAGGGTTAGGTTTAGGTTAGGGTTCAGCTTAGTGTTAGGGTTAGGTTTAGTATTTGGGTTAGGGTTAGGGTTAAGGTTAGGGTTAATGTTAGGGTTAGGGTTACTTTAGTGTTAGGGTTAGGGTTAGGGTTTGGATGAGGTTTAGGTTAGGGTTAGAGTTAGGGTTTCGTTTAGGGTTTGGAGTTAGGGTTATATTAAGCTTAATGTTAGGGTTAGTTTACAGTTAGGGTTTGGGTTAGTGTTAATATTAGGGTTAGGGTTAGGGTTAGGGTCAGGGCTAGGGTTATGTTCAGGTTAGGGTTATTGTGTGGCTTAGGTTTAGGGTTAGTGTTATGGTTAGGGTTAGGTTTAGTGTTAAGTTAAGGTTCGGATTAAGGTTAGAGTTAGGGTTTAGAGTTAGCGATAGCGTTAGGGTTAGGGTTATTTAAGCGTTATGGTAAGGATTGGTGTTAGTGTAATGTTAGGATTAGGATTAGCGTTAGGGTTAGGGTTAGGTTTAGGGTTCGGGTTAGGGTTCGGGTTCGGGTTAGGGTTATGTTTAGAGTTAATGTTAGGGTTAGGGTTTGTTTAGTGTTAGTGTGATTGTTAGGGAAGGGTTTGGGTTAGGGTTAGGGTTAGGGTTTGGATTAGGATAATGTTAACGTAAGGTTAGGATTAGGGTTAAGTTTAGGGTTAGGGTAGGGTTTGGGTTTGGGTTAGGGTTTGGGTGTGGCTTAAGGTTACGTTTAGGTTTAGGGTTAATGTTAGGCTTAGGGTTACGTAAGGGTTAGGATTGGGGTACGATTAGGGTTAAGGTTTTTGTTTAGGGTTAGGGTAAGCTCTAGGGTTAGGTTTGTGTTAGCATTAGGGTTCCGGTTTGGGTTAGGGTTAGCGTTAGGTTTAGGGTTAGGTTAAGATTAGGTTTAGGGTTAGGGTTTAGGGTTAGGGTTTAGTGTTAGGCTTAGTGTTAGGGTTATGGTAAGGGTTAGTGTTTAGGGTTAAGGGTATTGTTAGGGTTAGGGTAAGCTTAGGGTTAGGGTTAGTGTTAGAGTTAGGTTAGGGTTCGGATTGTGGTTAGCGTTAGGGTTGAGGGATAGTTTTAGGGTTAGGCTTAGGGTTAGGGTTTAGGGTTATATTTATGGTTAGTTTAGGGTAAAGATTACGGTTAGTGTTTGGGTTAGGGTAAGGTTAGGGTTATCGTTAGTGTTAGGGTTATGTTACCTTAGGGTTCGGGTTAGTGTTACGGTTAATGTTAGTATTAGTGTTAGCGTTAGTGGTATGTTTAGGTTTAAGGTTAGGGTTAGGTTTAGGGTTTAGCATTAGGGGTAATGTTAGTGTTACGGTTAGAATTAGGGATAGGGTTAGGTTTAGGGTTTGGGTTGTGGTTAGGCTGAGGGTTAGGGTTAGGTTAGGTATCAGATTAGGGTTAGGGTTAAGGTTCATGTTTAGTGTTAGGGTTAGGGTTATGTTTGCGTTAGGGTTAGGGTTAGGGTTTAGGTTTAGCGTTAGGATTAATGTTAGAGTCAGTTTAGGGTTAGTGTTAGGGTTGGGGTTTGGGTTAGGGTAAGGCTAGGGTTAGAGTTAGGGTTAGTGTTTAGGGTTAGGGTTCGAGTTAGGGTAGGATTAGGGTTATTGTTTAGGTTTAGGTTTAGGGTTAGTGTTAGGGTAGGGATATGGTTATGGTTAGGTTTAGTTTTGGGTTAGGGTTTGTGTTAAGTTTAGGACTAGGGTTAGCGTTAGGTTAGTGTTCGGATTAGGGTTAGGGTTAGGGTTAGGATTAGTTTTAGGGTTACAGGTAGCGTTAGGGTTAGGATTAGGATTAGATTTAGGATTACAGGTAGGGTTAGGGTTAGGGTTAGGGTTAGGGTTAGTGTTAGTGTTTCTGGTTAGCGATAAGGTCAGTGTTAGAGTACGTTTAGGGTTAGGTTAATGTTAGGGTTGTGGTTAGGGTTTTGGTTAGGGTTACGGTAAGGTTTTGGGGTAGGCTGAGGGTTAATTATGGTTCGGATTATTGTTAGGGTTAGGGTTTAACATTAGTGTTACGGTTAGTGTAGGGTTAGTGTTACGGTTAGGTTTAGGGTTAGGGTTAGTGTTAGGGTGGGGTTAGGGTTAGGGGTAGGGTTGTGGTTAGGGTTTGGGTTAGGGTTAGGGTTAGGTATAGATTTAGGGTTAGGGTTAGGTTAGGGTTCAGATTAGGGTTAGGGTTAGGGTTTAGTGTTAGTTTTAGGGTTAGTGTAGGGTTAAGTATAGGGTTAGGTTTAGGGTTTAGGTTAGGGTTAGGGTTAGGGTTAGAGTTAGGGTTAGTGTTAGGGTTAGTGTTAGGGATAGGTTCGGTTAAGATTAGGGGTAATATTAGGGTTAGAGTTTGGTTAGGATTATAGTTAGGTTAGGGTTCGGATTAGGGTTAGGGTTAGGGTTTAGGGTTAGTTTTTGGGTTAGGGTTAGGGTTAAGGTTTCAGTTAGTGTTAGGTTAGGGTTAGGGTTAGGTTTACGGTTAGGGTTTGGGTTAGATTAGGGTTCGGATTAGGGTTAGGGTTACGGTTTGTATTAGTGTTAGGTTAGGGTTAAGGTTAGGGTTAAGGATTGGGTTTTTGTTAGGTTTAGGTTTAGTTTAGGTTTATGGGTAGGGTTAGATTTAGGGTTACGGTTAAATTAGAGTTAGGTTTTGGCTTAGGATTATGTTTAGGGTTAGGGTTAGGGTTAGGTTTAGGGTTTAGGATTAGGGTTAGTGTTATGTTTAGCGTAGGGTTAGCGTTAGGGTTAAGGTAAGGGTTAGGGTTAGTGTTAGTATTAGGATTGCGTTCGGGTTAATTTAGTGTATGGGTTAGGTTAGGTTTAGGGATAAGGTTAGGTTTGGGTTATGGTCAGGGTGTGGCTTTGGTTTAAGTTTAGGGTTAGGATTAGGGTTAGTGTTAGGGATAGCTTTAGTTTAGCGTTCGGATTAGGGTTAGGTTAAGTTTAGGTTAGCGTTCGGGTTAGGGTTTCGTTAGGGTTAGTGTTAGCGTTAGATTTAGGGTTAGGTTTAGGTTTAGGTATTTGTGTTAGGTTTAGGTTAGGGTTAATGTTAGTGTTGGTTTATGGTTAGGGTGAGGGTTAGATTTGGGTTACGTAAGGATAGGGTTAGGTGTAGGGTTAGGTCAAGGTTTAGGTTTAGGGTTAGGATTAAGTTTAGGGTTAGTGTTAGGGTTAGATTTAAATTTAGGGTTGGGGTTAGGGTTATGGTTATGTTCGATTTAGGGTTAGGGTTAGGGTAGTGTTAGGGTTAGGGTTTAGGGTTAGGGTTATTGTTAGGGTTAATATTATAGTTAGTTGAGGGTTAGGGTTCAGGTTAGTGTATGGGTTAGGGTTAGGTTAGGGTTAGGGTTTAGGAAGAGGTTTATGGTTAGGTTAAGGGAAGGGTTAGGGTTAGGGATAGTGTTAGGGTTAGGTTTTTTGTTAGGGGTAGGATTAGGATTGGGTTTAGGGTTAGGGTTAGGTTTAGGTTAGGGTTCAGCTTAGGGTTATGGTTAGGTTTAGGATTTGGGTTAGGGTTAGGGTTAAGGTTAGGGTTAATGTTAGGGTTAGGGTTACTTTAGTGTTAGGGTTAGGGTTAGGGTTTGGATGAGGTTTAGGTTAGGGTTAGAGTTAGGGTTTCGTTTAGGGTTTGGAGTTAGGGTTATATTAAGCTTAATGTTAGGGTTAGTTTACAGTTAGGGTTTGGGTTAGTGTTAATATTAGGGTTAGGGTTAGGGTTAGGGTCAGGGCTAGGGTTCTGTTCAGGTTAGGGTTATTGTGTGGCTTAGGTTTAGGGTTAGTGTTATGGTTAGGGTTAGGTTTAGTGTTAAGGTTCGGATTAAGGTTAGAGTTAGGGTTTAGAGTTAGCGATAGCGTTAGGGTTAGGGTTATTTAAGCGTTATGGTAAGGATTGGTGTTAGTGTAATGTTAGGATTAGGATTAGCGTTAGGGTTAGGGTTAGGTTTAGGGTTCGGGTTAGGGTTCGGGTTCGGGTTAGGGTTATGTTTAGAGTTAATGTTAGGGTTAGGGTTTGTTTAGTGTTAGTGTGATTGTTAGGGAAGGGTTTGGGTTAGGGTTAGGGTTAGGGTTTGGATTAGGATAATGTTAACGTAAGGTTAGGATTAGGGTTAAGTTTACGGTTAGGGTAGGGTTTGGGTTTGGGTTAGGGTTTGGGTGTGGCTTAAGGTTACGTATAGGTTTAGGGTTAATGTTAGGCTTAGGGTTACGTAATGGTTAGGATTGGGGTACGATTAGGGTTAAGGTTTTTGTTTAGGTTTAGGGTTAGCTCTAGGGTTAGGTTTGTGTTAGCATTAGGGTTCCGGTTTGTGTTAGGGTTAGCGTTAGGTTTAGGGTTAGGTTAAGTTTAGGTTTAGGGTTAGGGTTTAGGGTTAGGGTTTAGTGTTAGGCTTAGTGTTAGGGTTATGGTAAGGGTTAGTGTTTAGGGTTAAGGGTAGTGTTAGGGTTAGGGTAAGCTTAGGGTTAGGGTTAGTGTTAGAGTTAGGTTAGGGTTCGGATTGTGGTTAGCGTTAGGGTTGAGGGATAGTTTTAGGGTTAGGCTTAGGGTTAGGGTTTAGGGTTATATTTATGGTTAGTTAAGGGTAAAGATTACGGTTAGTGTTTGGGTTAGGGTAAGGTTAGGGTTATCGTTAGTGTTAGGGTTATGTTACCTTAGGGTTCGGGTTAGTGTTACGGTTAATGTTAGTGTTAGTGTTAGCGTTAGTGGTATGTTTAGGTTTAAGGTTAGGGTTAGGTTTAGGGTTTAGCATTAGGGGTAATGTTAGTGTTACGGTTAGAATTAGGGATAGGGTTAGGTTTAGGGTTTGGGTTGTGGTTAGGCTGAGGGTTAGGGTTAGGTTAGGTATCAGATTAGGGTTAGGGTTAAGGTTCATGTTTAGTGTTAGGGTTAGGGTTATGTTTGCGTTAGGGTTAGGGTTAGGGTTTAGGTTTAGCGTTAGGATTAATGTTAGAGTCAGTTTAGGGTTAGTGTTAGGGTTGGGGTTTGGGTTAGGGTAAGGTTAGGGTTAGAGTTAGGGTTAGTGTTTAGGGTTAGGGTTCGAGTTAGGGTAGGATTAGGGTTATTGTTTAGGTTTAGGTTTAGGGTTAGTGTTAGGGTAGGGATATGGTTATGGTTAGGTTTAGGTTTGGGTTAGGGTTTGTGTTAAGTTTAGGACTAGGGTTAGCGTTAGGTTAGGGTTCGGATTAGGGTTAGGGTTAGGGTTAGGATTAGTTTTAGGGTTACAGGTAGCGTTAGGGTTAGGATTAGGATTAGATTTAGGATTACAGGTAGGGTTAGGGTTAGGGTTAGGGTTAGGGTTAGTGTTAGTGTTTCTGGTTAGCGATAAGGTCAGTGTTAGAGTACGTTTAGGGTTAGGTTAATGTTAGGGTTGTGGTTAGGGTTTTGGTTAGGGTTACGGTAAGGTTTTGGGGTAGGCTGAGGGTTAACTAGGGTTCGGATTATTGTTAGGGTTAGGGTTTAACATTAGTGTTACGGTTAGTGTAGGGTTAGTGTTACGGTTAGGTTTAGGGTTAGGGTTAGTGTTAGGGTGGGGTTAGGGGTAGGGGTAGGGTTGTGGTTAGGGTTTGGGTTAGGGTTAGGGTTAGGTTTAGATTTAGGGTTAGGGTTAGGTTAGGGTTCAGATTAGGGTTAGGGTTAGGGTTTAGTGTTAGTTTTAGGGTTAGTGTAGGGTTAAGTATAGGGTTAGGTTTAGGGTTTAGGTTAGGGTTAGGGTTAGGGTTAGAGTTAGGGTTAGTGTTAGGGTTAGTGTTAGGGATAGGTTCGGTTAAGATTAGGGGTAATATTAGGGTTAGAGTTTGGTTAGGATTATAGTTAGGTTAGGGTTCGGATTAGGGTTAGGGTTAGGGTTTAGGGTTAGTTTTTGGGTTAGGGTTAGGGTTAAGGTTTCAGTTAGTGTTAGGTTAGGGTTAGGGTTAGGTTTACGGTTAGGGTTTGGGTTAGATTAGGGTTCGGATTAGGGTTAGGGTTACGGTTTGTATTAGTGTTAGGTTAGGGTTAAGGTTAGGGTTAAGGATTGGTTTTTTGTTAGGTTTAGGTTTAGTTTAGGTTTATGGGTAGGGTTAGATTTAGGGTTACGGTTAAATTAGAGTTAGGTTTTGGCTTAGGATTATGTTTAGGGTTAGGGTTAGGGTTAGGTTTAGGGTTTAGGATTAGGGTTAGTGTTATGTTTAGCGTAGGGTTAGCGTTAGGGTTAAGGTAAGGGTTAGGGTTAGTGTTAGTATTAGGATTGCGTTCGGGTTAATTTAGTGTATGGGTTAGGTTAGGTTTAGGGATAAGGTTAGGTTTAGGGTTATGGTCAGGGTGTGGCTTTGGTTTAAGTTTAGGGTTAGGATTAGGGTTAGTGTTAGGGATAGCTTTAGTTTAGCGTTCGGATTAGGGTTAGGTTAAGTTTAGGTTAGCGTTCGGGTTAGGGTTTCGTTAGGGTTAGTGTTAGCGTTAGATTTAGGGTTAGGTTTAGGTTTAGGTATTTGTGTTAGGTTTAGGTTAGGGTTAATGTTAGTGTTGGTTTATGGTTAGGGTGAGGGTTAGATTTGGGTTACGTAAGGATAGGGTTAGGTGTAGGGTTAGGTCAAGGTTTAGGTTTAGGGTTAGGATTAAGTTTAGGGTTAGTGTTAGGGTTAGATTTAAATTTAGGGTTGGGGTTAGGGTTATGGTTATGTTCGATTTAGGGTTAGGGTTAGGGTAGTGTTAGGGTTAGGGTTTAGGGTTAGGGTTATTGTTAGGGTTCATATTATAGTTAGTTGAGGGTTAGGGTTCAGGTTAGTGTATGGGTTAGGGTTAGGTTAGGGTTAGGGTTTAGGAATAGGTTTATGGTTAGGTTAAGGGAAGGGTTAGGGTTAGGGATAGTGTTAGGGTTAGGTTTTTTGTTAGGGTTAGGATTAGGATTGGGTTTAGGGTTAGGGTTAGGTTTAGGTTAGGGTTCAGCTTAGGGTTACGGTTAGGTTTAGGATTTGAGTTAGGGTTAGGGTTAAGGTTAGGGTTAATGTTAGGGTTAGGGTTACTTTAGTGTTAGGGTTAGGGTTAGGGTTTGGATGAGGTTTAGGTTAGGGTTAGAGTTAGGGTTTCGTTTAGGGTTTGGAGTTAGGGTTATATTAAGCTTAATGTTAGGGTTAGTTTACAGTTAGGGTTTGGGTTAGTGTTAATATTAGGGTTAGGGTTAGGGTTAGGGTCAGGGCTAGGGTTCTGTTCAGGTTAGGGTTATTGTGTGGCTTAGGTTTAGGGTTAGTGTTATGGTTAGTTTTAGGTTTAGTGTTAAGGTTCGGATTAAGGTTAGAGTTAGGGTTTAGAGTTAGCGATAGCGTTAGGGTTAGGGTTATTTAAGCGTTATGGTAAGGATTGGTGTTAGTGTAATGTTAGGATTAGGATTAGCGTTAGGGTTAGGGTTAGGTTTAGGGTTCGGGTTAGGGTTCGGGTTCGGGTTAGGGTTATGTTTAGAGTTAATGTTAGGGTTAGGGTTTGTTTAGTGTTAGTGTGATTGTTAGGGAAGGGTTTGGGTTAGGGTTAGGGTTAGGGTTTGGATTAGGATAATGTTAACGTAAGGTTAGGATTAGGGTTAAGTTTAGGGTTAGGGTAGGGTTTGGGTTTGGGTTAGGGTTTGGGTGTGGCTTAAGGTTACGTTTAGGTTTAGGGTTAATGTTAGGCTTAGGGTTACGTAAGGGTTAGGATTGGGGTACGATTAGGGTTAAGGTTTTTGTTTAGGGTTAGGGTAAGCTCTAGGGTTAGGTTTGTGTTAGCATTAGGGTTCCGGTTTGGGTTAGGGTTAGCGTTAGGTTTAGGGTTAGGTTAAGATTAGGTTTAGGGTTAGGGTTTAGGGTTAGGGTTTAGTGTTAGGCTTAGTGTTAGGGTTATGGTAAGGGTTAGTGTTTAGGGTTAAGGGTATTGTTAGGGTTAGGGTAAGCTTAGGGTTAGGGTTAGTGTTAGAGTTAGGTTAGGGTTCGGATTGTGGTTAGCGTTAGGGTTGAGGGATAGTTTTAGGGTTAGGCTTAGGGTTAGGGTTTAGGGTTATATTTATGGTTAGTTTAGGGTAAAGATTACGGTTAGTGTTTGGGTTAGGGTAAGGTTAGGGTTATCGTTAGTGTTAGGGTTATGTTACCTTAGGGTTCGGGTTAGTGTTACGGTTAATGTTAGTATTAGTGTTAGCGTTAGTGGTATGTTTAGGTTTAAGGTTAGGGTTAGGTTTAGGGTTTAGCATTAGGGGTAATGTTAGTGTTACGGTTAGAATTAGGGATAGGGTTAGGTTTAGGGTTTGGGTTGTGGTTAGGCTGAGGGTTAGGGTTAGGTTAGGTATCAGATTAGGGTTAGGGTTAAGGTTCATGTTTAGTGTTAGGGTTAGGGTTATGTTTGCGTTAGGGTTAGGGTTAGGGTTTAGGTTTAGCGTTAGGATTAATGTTAGAGTCAGTTTAGGGTTAGTGTTAGGGTTGGGGTTTGGGTTAGGGTAAGGCTAGGGTTAGAGTTAGGGTTAGTGTTTAGGGTTAGGGTTCGAGTTAGGGTAGGATTAGGGTTATTGTTTAGGTTTAGGTTTAGGGTTAGTGTTAGGGTAGGGATATGGTTATGGTTAGGTTTAGGTTTGGGTTAGGGTTTGTGTTAAGTTTAGGACTAGGGTTAGCGTTAGGTTAGTGTTCGGATTAGGGTTAGGGTTAGGGTTAGGATTAGTTTTAGGGTTACAGGTAGCGTTAGGGTTAGGATTAGGATTAGATTTAGGATTACAGGTAGGGTTAGGGTTAGGGTTAGGGTTAGGGTTAGTGTTAGTGTTTCTGGTTAGCGATAAGGTCAGTGTTAGAGTACGTTTAGGGTTAGGTTAATGTTAGGGTTGTGGTTAGGGTTTTGGTTAGGGTTACGGTAAGGTTTTGGGGTAGGCTGAGGGTTAATTATGGTTCGGATTATTGTTAGGGTTAGGGTTTAACATTAGTGTTACGGTTAGTGTAGGGTTAGTGTTACGGTTAGGTTTAGGGTTAGGGTTAGTGTTAGGGTGGGGTTAGGGTTAGGGGTAGGGTTGTGGTTAGGGTTTGGGTTAGGGTTAGGGTTAGGTATAGATTTAGGGTTAGGGTTAGGTTAGGGTTCAGATTAGGGTTAGGGTTAGGGTTTAGTGTTAGTTTTAGGGTTAGTGTAGGGTTAAGTATAGGGTTAGGTTTAGGGTTTAGGTTAGGGTTAGGGTTAGGGTTAGAGTTAGGGTTAGTGTTAGGGTTAGTGTTAGGGATAGGTTCGGTTAAGATTAGGGGTAATATTAGGGTTAGAGTTTGGTTAGGATTATAGTTAGGTTAGGGTTCGGATTAGGGTTAGGGTTAGGGTTTAGGGTTAGTTTTTGGGTTAGGGTTAGGGTTAAGGTTTCAGTTAGTGTTAGGTTAGGGTTAGGGTTAGGTTTACGGTTAGGGTTTGGGTTAGATTAGGGTTCGGATTAGGGTTAGGGTTACGGTTTGTATTAGTGTTAGGTTAGGGTTAAGGTTAGGGTTAAGGATTGGTTTTTTGTTAGGTTTAGGTTTAGTTTAGGTTTATGGGTAGGGTTAGATTTAGGGTTACGGTTAAATTAGAGTTAGGTTTTGGCTTAGGATTATGTTTAGGGTTAGGGTTAGGGTTAGGTTTAGGGTTTAGGATTAGGGTTAGTGTTATGTTTAGCGTAGGGTTAGCGTTAGGGTTAAGGTAAGGGTTAGGGTTAGTGTTAGTATTAGGATTGCGTTCGGGTTAATTTAGTGTATGGGTTAGGTTAGGTTTAGGGATAAGGTTAGGTTTAGGGTTATGGTCAGGGTGTGGCTTTGGTTTAAGTTTAGGGTTAGGATTAGGGTTAGTGTTAGGGATAGCTTTAGTTTAGCGTTCGGATTAGGGTTAGGTTAAGTTTAGGTTAGCGTTCGGGTTAGGGTTTCGTTAGGGTTAGTGTTAGCGTTAGATTTAGGGTTAGGTTTAGGTTTAGGTATTTGTGTTAGGTTTAGGTTAGGGTTAATGTTAGTGTTGGTTTATGGTTAGGGTGAGGGTTAGATTTGGGTTACGTAAGGATAGGGTTAGGTGTAGGGTTAGGTCAAGGTTTAGGTTTAGGGTTAGGATTAAGTTTAGGGTTAGTGTTAGGGTTAGATTTAAATTTAGGGTTGGGGTTAGGGTTATGGTTATGTTTGATTTAGGGTTAGGGTTAGGGTAGTGTTAGGGTTAGGGTTTAGGGTTAGGGTTATTGTTAGGGTTAATATTATAGTTAGTTGAGGGTTAGGGTTCAGGTTAGTGTATGGGTTAGGGTTAGGTTAGGGTTAGGGTTTAGGAATAGGTTTATGGTTAGGTTAAGGGAAGGGTTAGGGTTAGGGATAGTGTTAGGGTTAGGTTTTTTGTTAGGGTTAGGATTAGGATTGGGTTTAGGGTTAGGGTTAGGTTTAGGTTAGGGTTCAGCTTAGGGTTACGGTTAGGTTTAGGATTTGGGTTAGGGTTAGGGTTAAGGTTAGGGTTAATGTTAGGGTTAGGGTTACTTTAGTGTTAGGGTTAGGGTTAGGGTTTGGATGAGGTTTAGGTTAGGGTTAGAGTTAGGGTTTCGTTTAGGGTTTGGAGTTAGGGTTATATTAAGCTTAATGTTAGGGTTAGTTTACAGTTAGGGTTTGGGTTAGTGTTAATATTAGGGTTAGGGTTAGGGTTAGGGTCAGGGCTAGGGTTCTGTTCAGGTTAGGGTTATTGTGTGGCTTAGGTTTAGGGTTAGTGTTATGGTTAGTTTTAGGTTTAGTGTTAAGGTTCGGATTAAGGTTAGAGTTAGGGTTTAGAGTTAGCGATAGCGTTAGGGTTAGGGTTATTTAAGCGTTATGGTAAGGATTGGTGTTAGTGTAATGTTAGGATTAGGATTAGCGTTAGGGTTAGGGTTAGGTTTAGGGTTCGGGTTAGGGTTCGGGTTCGGGTTAGGGTTATGTTTAGAGTTAATGTTAGGGTTAGGGTTTGTTTAGTGTTAGTGTGATTGTTAGGGAAGGGTTTGGGTTAGGGTTAGGGTTAGGGTTTGGATTAGGATAATGTTAACGTAAGGTTAGGATTAGGGTTAAGTTTAGGGTTAGGGTAGGGTTTGGGTTTGGGTTAGGGTTTGGGTGTGGCTTAAGGTTACGTTTAGGTTTAGGGTTAATGTTAGGCTTAGGGTTACGTAAGGGTTAGGATTGGGGTACGATTAGGGTTAAGGTTTTTGTTTAGGGTTAGGGTAAGCTCTAGGGTTAGGTTTGTGTTAGCATTAGGGTTCCGGTTTGGGTTAGGGTTAGCGTTAGGTTTAGGGTTAGGTTAAGATTAGGTTTAGGGTTAGGGTTTAGGGTTAGGGTTTAGTGTTAGGCTTAGTGTTAGGGTTATGGTAAGGGTTAGTGTTTAGGGTTAAGGGTATTGTTAGGGTTAGGGTAAGCTTAGGGTTAGGGTTAGTGTTAGAGTTAGGTTAGGGTTCGGATTGTGGTTAGCGTTAGGGTTGAGGGATAGTTTTAGGGTTAGGCTTAGGGTTAGGGTTTAGGGTTATATTTATGGTTAGTTTAGGGTAAAGATTACGGTTAGTGTTTGGGTTAGGGTAAGGTTAGGGTTATCGTTAGTGTTAGGGTTATGTTACCTTAGGGTTCGGGTTAGTGTTACGGTTAATGTTAGTATTAGTGTTAGCGTTAGTGGTATGTTTAGGTTTAAGGTTAGGGTTAGGTTTAGGGTTTAGCATTAGGGGTAATGTTAGTGTTACGGTTAGAATTAGGGATAGGGTTAGGTTTAGGGTTTGGGTTGTGGTTAGGCTGAGGGTTAGGGTTAGGTTAGGTATCAGATTAGGGTTAGGGTTAAGGTTCATGTTTAGTGTTAGGGTTAGGGTTATGTTTGCGTTAGGGTTAGGGTTAGGGTTTAGGTTTAGCGTTAGGATTAATGTTAGAGTCAGTTTAGGGTTAGTGTTAGGGTTGGGGTTTGGGTTAGGGTAAGGTTAGGGTTAGAGTTAGGGTTAGTGTTTAGGGTTAGGGTTCGAGTTAGGGTAGGATTAGGGTTATTGTTTAGGTTTAGGTTTAGGGTTAGTGTTAGGGTAGGGATATGGTTATGGTTAGGTTTAGGTTTGGGTTAGGGTTTGTGTTAAGTTTAGGACTAGGGTTAGCGTTAGGTTAGTGTTCGGATTAGGGTTAGGGTTAGGGTTAGGATTAGTTTTAGGGTTACAGGTAGCGTTAGGGTTAGGATTAGGATTAGATTTAGGATTACAGGTAGGGTTAGGGTTAGGGTTAGGGTTAGGGTTAGTGTTAGTGTTTCTGGTTAGCGATAAGGTCAGTGTTAGAGTACGTTTAGGGTTAGGTTAATGTTAGGGTTGTGGTTAGGGTTTTGGTTAGGGTTACGGTAAGGTTTTGGGGTAGGCTGAGGGTTAATTAGGGTTCGGATTATTGTTAGGTTTAGGGTTTAACATTAGTGTTACGGTTAGTGTAGGGTTAGTGTTATGGTTAGGTTTAGGGTTAGGGTTAGTGTTAGGGTGGGGTTAGGGTTAGGGGTAGGGTTGTGGTTAGGGTTTGGGTTAGGGTTAGGGTTAGGTTTAGATTTAGGGTTAGGTTTAGGTTAGGGTTCAGATTAGGGTTAGGGTTAGGGTTTAGTGTTAGTTTTAGGGTTAGTGTAGGGTTAAGTATAGGGTTAGGTTTAGGGTTTAGGTTAGGGTTAGGGTTAGGGTTAGAGTTAGGGTTAGTGTTAGGGTTAGTGTTAGGGATAGGTTCGGTTAAGATTAGGGGTAATATTAGGGTTAGAGTTTGGTTAGGATTATAGTTAGGTTAGGGTTCGGAATAGGGTTAGGGTTAGGGTTTAGGGTTAGTTTTTGGGTTAGGGTTAGGGTTAAGGTTTCAGTTAGTGTTAGGTTAGGGTTAGGGTTAGGTTTACGGTTAGGGTTTGGGTTAGATTAGGGTTTGGATTAGGGTTAGGGTTACGGTTTGTATTAGTGTTAGGTTAGGGTTAAGGTTAGGGTTAAGGATTGGGTTTTTGTTAGGTTTAGGTTTAGTTTAGGTTTATGGGTAGGGTTAGATTTAGGGTTACGGTTAAATTAGAGTTAGGTTTTGGCGTAGGATTATGTTTAGGGTTAGGGTTAGGGTTAGGGTTAGGTTTAGGGTTTAGGATTAGGGTTAGTGTTATGTTTAGCGTAGGGTTAGCGTTAGGGTTAAGGTAAGGGTTAGGGTTAGTGTTAGTATTAGGATTGCGTTCGGGTTAATTTAGTGTATGGGTTAGGTTAGGTTTAGGGATAAGGTTAGGTTTAGGGTTATGGTCAGGGTGTGGCTTTGGTTTAAGTTTAGGGTTAGGATTAGGGTTAGTGTTAGGGATAGCTTTAGTTTAGCGTTCGGATTAGGGTTAGGTTAAGTTTAGGTTAGCGTTCGGGTTAGGGTTCGTTAGGGTTAGTGTTAGCGTTAGATTTAGGGTTAGGTTTAGGTTTAGGTATTTGTGTTAGGTTTAGGTTAGGGTTAATGTTAGTGTTGGTTTATGGTTAGGGTGAGGGTTAGATTTGGGTTACGTAAGGATAGGGTTAGGTGTAGGGTTAGGTCAAGGTTTAGGTTTAGGGTTAGGATTAAGTTTAGGGTTAGTGTTAGGGTTAGATTTAAATTTAGGGTTGGGGTTAGGGTTATGGTTATGTTCGATTTAGGGTTAGGGTTAGGGTAGTGTTAGGGTTAGGGTTTAGGGTTAGGGTTATTGTTAGGGTTAATATTATAGTTAGTTGAGGGTTAGGGTTCAGGTTAGTGTATGGGTTAGGGTTAGGTTAGGGTTAGGGTTTAGGAATAGGTTTATGGTTAGGTTAAGGGAAGGGTTAGGGTTAGGGATAGTGTTAGGGTTAGGTTTTTTGTTAGGGTTAGGATTAGGATTGGGTTTAGGGTTAGGGTTAGGTTTAGGTTAGGGTTCAGCTTAGTGTTAGGGTTAGGTTTAGTATTTGGGTTAGGGTTAGGGTTAAGGTTAGGGTTAATGTTAGGGTTAGGGTTACTTTAGTGTTAGGGTTAGGGTTAGGGTTTGGATGAGGTTTAGGTTAGGGTTAGAGTTAGGGTTTCGTTTAGGGTTTGGAGTTAGGGTTATATTAAGCTTAATGTTAGGGTTAGTTTACAGTTAGGGTTTGGGTTAGTGTTAATATTAGGGTTAGGGTTAGGGTTAGGGTCAGGGCTAGGGTTATGTTCAGGTTAGGGTTATTGTGTGGCTTAGGTTTAGGGTTAGTGTTATGGTTAGGGTTAGGTTTAGTGTTAAGTTAAGGTTCGGATTAAGGTTAGAGTTAGGGTTTAGAGTTAGCGATAGCGTTAGGGTTAGGGTTATTTAAGCGTTATGGTAAGGATTGGTGTTAGTGTAATGTTAGGATTAGGATTAGCGTTAGGGTTAGGGTTAGGTTTAGGGTTCGGGTTAGGGTTCGGGTTCGGGTTAGGGTTATGTTTAGAGTTAATGTTAGGGTTAGGGTTTGTTTAGTGTTAGTGTGATTGTTAGGGAAGGGTTTGGGTTAGGGTTAGGGTTAGGGTTTGGATTAGGATAATGTTAACGTAAGGTTAGGATTAGGGTTAAGTTTAGGGTTAGGGTAGGGTTTGGGTTTGGGTTAGGGTTTGGGTGTGGCTTAAGGTTACGTTTAGGTTTAGGGTTAATGTTAGGCTTAGGGTTACGTAAGGGTTAGGATTGGGGTACGATTAGGGTTAAGGTTTTTGTTTAGGGTTAGGGTAAGCTCTAGGGTTAGGTTTGTGTTAGCATTAGGGTTCCGGTTTGGGTTAGGGTTAGCGTTAGGTTTAGGGTTAGGTTAAGATTAGGTTTAGGGTTAGGGTTTAGGGTTAGGGTTTAGTGTTAGGCTTAGTGTTAGGGTTATGGTAAGGGTTAGTGTTTAGGGTTAAGGGTAGTGTTAAAGTTAGGGTAAGCTTAGGGTTAGGGTTAGTGTTAGAGTTAGGTTAGGGTTCGGATTGTGGTTAGCGTTAGGGTTGAGGGATAGTTTTAGGGTTAGGCTTAGGGTTAGGGTTTAGGGTTATATTTATGGTTAGTTTAGGGTAAAGATTACGGTTAGTGTTTGGGTTAGGGTAAGGTTAGGGTTATCGTTAGTGTTAGGGTTATGTTACCTTAGGGTTCGGGTTAGTGTTACGGTTAATGTTAGTATTAGTGTTAGCGTTAGTGGTATGTTTAGGTTTAAGGTTAGGGTTAGGTTTAGGGTTTAGCATTAGGGGTAATGTTAGTGTTACGGTTAGAATTAGGGATAGGGTTAGGTTTAGGGTTTGGGTTGTGGTTAGGCTGAGGGTTAGGGTTAGGTTAGGTATCAGATTAGGGTTAGGGTTAAGGTTCATGTTTAGTGTTAGGGTTAGGGTTATGTTTGCGTTAGGGTTAGGGTTAGGGTTTAGGTTTAGCGTTAGGATTAATGTTAGAGTCAGTTTAGGGTTAGTGTTAGGGTTGGGGTTTGGGTTAGGGTAAGGTTAGGGTTAGAGTTAGGGTTAGTGTTTAGGGTTAGGGTTCGAGTTAGGGTAGGATTAGGGTTATTGTTTAGGTTTAGGTTTAGGGTTAGTGTTAGGGTAGGGATATGGTTATGGTTAGGTTTAGGTTTGGGTTAGGGTTTGTGTTAAGTTTAGGACTAGGGTTAGCGTTAGGTTAGGGTTCGGATTAGGGTTAGGGTTAGGGTTAGGATTAGTTTTAGGGTTACAGGTAGCGTTAGGGTTAGGATTAGGATTAGATTTAGGATTACAGGTAGGGTTAGGGTTAGGGTTAGGGTTAGGGTTAGTGTTAGTGTTTCTGGTTAGCGATAAGGTCAGTGTTAGAGTACGTTTAGGGTTAGGTTAATGTTAGGGTTGTGGTTAGGGTTTTGGTTAGGGTTACGGTAAGGTTTTGGGGTAGGCTGAGGGTTAATTAGGGTTCGGATTATTGTTAGGGTTAGGGTTTAACATTAGTGTTACGGTTAGTGTAGGGTTAGTGTTACGGTTAGGTTTAGGGTTAGGGTTAGTGTTAGGGTGGGGTTAGGGGTAGGGGTAGGGTTGTGGTTAGGGTTTGGGTTAGGGTTAGGGTTAGGTTTAGATTTAGGGTTAGGGTTAGGTTAGGGTTCAGATTACGGTTAGGGTTAGGGTTTAGTGTTAGTTTTAGGGTTAGTGTAGGGTTAAGTATAGGGTTAGGTTTAGGGTTTAGGTTAGGGTTAGGGTTTTGGTTAGAGTGAGGGTTAGTGTTAGGGTTAGTGTTAGGGATAGGTTCGGTTAAGATTAGGGGTAATATTAGGGTTAGAGTTTGGTTAGGATTATAGTTAGGTTAGGGTTCGGAATAGGGTTAGGGTTAGGGTTTAGGGTTAGTTTTTGGGTTAGGGTTAGGGTTAAGGTTTCAGTTAGTGTTAGGTTAGGGTTAGGGTTAGGTTTACGGTTAGGGTTTGGGTTAGATTAGGGTTCGGATTAGGGTTAGGGTTACGGTTTGTATTAGTGTTAGGTTAGGGTTAAGGTTAGGGTTAAGGATTGGGTTTTTGTTAGGTTTAGGTTTAGTTTAGGTTTATGGGTAGGGTTAGATTTAGGGTTACGGTTAAATTAGAGTTAGGTTTTGGCTTAGGATTATGTTTAGGGTTAGGGTTAGGGTTAGGTTTAGGGTTTAGGATTAGGGTTAGTGTTATGTTTAGCGTAGGGTTAGCGTTAGGGTTAAGGTAAGGGTTAGGGTTAGTGTTAGTATTAGGATTGCGTTCGGGTTAATTTAGTGTATGGGTTAGGTTAGGTTTAGGGATAAGGTTAGGTTTAGGGTTATGGTCAGGGTGTGGCTTTGGTTTAAGTTTAGGGTTAGGATTAGGGTTAGTGTTAGGGATAGCTTTAGTTTAGCGTTCGGATTAGGGTTAGGTTAAGTTTAGGTTAGCGTTCGGGTTAGGGTTTCGTTAGGGTTAGTGTTAGCGTTAGATTTAGGGTTAGGTTTAGGTTTAGGTATTTGTGTTAGGTTTAGGTTAGGGTTAATGTTAGTGTTGGTTTATGGTTAGGGTGAGGGTTAGATTTGGGTTACGTAAGGATAGGGTTAGGTGTAGGGTTAGGTCAAGGTTTAGGTTTAGGGTTAGGATTAAGTTTAGGGTTAGTGTTAGGGTTAGATTTAAATTTAGGGTTGGGGTTAGGGTTATGGTTATGTTCGATTTAGGGTTAGGGTTAGGGTAGTGTTAGGGTTAGGGTTTAGGGTTAGGGTTATTGTTAGGGTTAATATTATAGTTAGTTGAGGGTTAGGGTTCAGGTTAGTGTATGGGTTAGGGTTAGGTTAGGGTTAGGGTTTAGGAATAGGTTTATGGTTAGGTTAAGGGAAGGGTTAGGGTTAGGGATAGTGTTAGGGTTAGGTTTTTTGTTAGGGTTAGGATTAGGATTGGGTTTAGGGTTAGGGTTAGGTTTAGGTTAGGGTTCAGCTTAGGGTTATGGTTAGGTTTAGGATTTGGGTTAGGGTTAGGGTTAAGGTTAGGGTTAATGTTAGGGTTAGGGTTACTTTAGTGTTAGGGTTAGGGTTAGGGTTTGGATGAGGTTTAGGTTAGGGTTAGAGTTAGGGTTTCGTTTAGGGTTTGGAGTTAGGGTTATATTAAGCTTAATGTTAGGGTTAGTTTACAGTTAGGGTTTGGGTTAGTGTTAATATTAGGGTTAGGGTTAGGGTTAGGGTCAGGGCTAGGGTTCTGTTCAGGTTAGGGTTATTGTGTGGCTTAGGTTTAGGGTTAGTGTTATGCTTAGGGTTAGGTTTAGTGTTAAGTTAAGGTTCGGATTAAGGTTAGAGTTAGGGTTTAGAGTTAGCGATAGCGTTAGGGTTAGGGTTATTTAAGCGTTATGGTAAGGATTGGTGTTAGTGTAATGTTAGGATTAGGATTAGCGTTAGGGTTAGGGTTAGGTTTAGGGTTCGGGTTAGGGTTCGGGTTCGGGTTAGGGTTATGTTTAGAGTTAATGTTAGGGTTAGGGTTTGTTTAGTGTTAGTGTGATTGTTAGGGAAGCGTTTGGGTTAGGGTTAGGGTTTGGATTAGGATAATGTTAACGTAAGGTTAGGATTAGGGTTAAGTTTAGGGTTAGGGTAGGGTTTGGGTTTGGGTTAGGGTTTGGGTGTGGCTTAAGGTTACGTTTAGGTTTAGGGTTAATGTTAGGCTTAGGGTTACGTAAGGGTTAGGATTGGGGTACGATTAGGGTTAAGGTTTTTGTTTAGGGTTAGGGTAAGCTCTAGGGTTAGGTTTGTGTTAGCATTAGGGTTCCGGTTTGGGTTAGGGTTAGCGTTAGGTTTAGGGTTAGGTTAAGATTAGGTTTAGGGTTAGGGTTTAGGGTTAGGGTTTAGTGTTAGGCTTAGTGTTAGGGTTATGGTAAGGGTTAGTGTTTAGGGTTAAGGGTAGTGTTAAAGTTAGGGTAAGCTTAGGGTTAGGGTTAGTGTTAGAGTTAGGTTAGGGTTCGGATTGTGGTTAGCGTTAGGGTTGAGGGATAGTTTTAGGGTTAGGCTTAGGGTTAGGGTTTAGGGTTATATTTATGGTTAGTTTAGGGTAAAGATTACGGTTAGTGTTTGGGTTAGGGTAAGGTTAGGGTTATCGTTAGTGTTAGGGTTATGTTACCTTAGGGTTCGGGTTAGTGTTACGGTTAATGTTAGTATTAGTGTTAGCGTTAGTGGTATGTTTAGGTTTAAGGTTAGGGTTAGGTTTAGGGTTTAGCATTAGGGGTAATGTTAGTGTTACGGTTAGAATTAGGGATAGGGTTAGGTTTAGGGTTTGGGTTGTGGTTAGGCTGAGGGTTAGGGTTAGGTTAGGTATCAGATTAGGGTTAGGGTTAAGGTTCATGTTTAGTGTTAGGGTTAGGGTTATGTTTGCGTTAGGGTTAGGGTTAGGGTTTAGGTTTAGCGTTAGGATTAATGTTAGAGTCAGTTTAGGGTTAGTGTTAGGGTTGGGGTTTGGGTTAGGGTAAGGTTAGGGTTAGAGTTAGGGTTAGTGTTTAGGGTTAGGGTTCGAGTTAGGGTAGGATTAGGGTTATTGTTTAGGTTTAGGTTTAGGGTTAGTGTTAGGGTAGGGATATGGTTATGGTTAGGTTTAGGTTTGGGTTAGGGTTTGTGTTAAGTTTAGGACTAGGGTTAGCGTTAGGTTAGGGTTCGGATTAGGGTTAGGGTTAGGGTTAGGATTAGTTTTAGGGTTACAGGTAGCGTTAGGGTTAGGATTAGGATTAGATTTAGGATTACAGGTAGGGTTAGGGTTAGGGTTAGGGTTAGGGTTAGTGTTAGTGTTTCTGGTTAGCGATAAGGTCAGTGTTAGAGTACGTTTAGGGTTAGGTTAATGTTAGGGTTGTGGTTAGGGTTTTGGTTAGGGTTACGGTAAGGTTTTGGGGTAGGCTGAGGGTTAATTAGGGTTCGGATTATTGTTAGGGTTAGGGTTTAACATTAGTGTTACGGTTAGTGTAGGGTTAGTGTTACGGTTAGGTTTAGGGTTAGGGTTAGTGTTAGGGTGGGGTTAGGGGTAGGGGTAGGGTTGTGGTTAGGGTTTGGGTTAGGGTTAGGGTTAGGTTTAGATTTAGGGTTAGGGTTAGGTTAGGGTTCAGATTACGGTTAGGGTTAGGGTTTAGTGTTAGTTTTAGGGTTAGTGTAGGGTTAAGTATAGGGTTAGGTTTAGGGTTTAGGTTAGGGTTAGGGTTTTGGTTAGAGTGAGGGTTAGTGTTAGGGTTAGTGTTAGGGATAGGTTCGGTTAAGATTAGGGGTAATATTAGGGTTAGAGTTTGGTTAGGATTATAGTTAGGTTAGGGTTCGGAATAGGGTTAGGGTTAGGGTTTAGGGTTAGTTTTTGGGTTAGGGTTAGGGTTAAGGTTTCAGTTAGTGTTAGGTTAGGGTTAGGGTTAGGTTTACGGTTAGGGTTTGGGTTAGATTAGGGTTCGGATTAGGGTTAGGGTTACGGTTTGTATTAGTGTTAGGTTAGGGTTAAGGTTAGGGTTAAGGATTGGGTTTTTGTTAGGTTTAGGTTTAGTTTAGGTTTATGGGTAGGGTTAGATTTAGGGTTACGGTTAAATTAGAGTTAGGTTTTGGCTTAGGATTATGTTTAGGGTTAGGGTTAGGGTTAGGTTTAGGGTTTAGGATTAGGGTTAGTGTTATGTTTAGCGTAGGGTTAGCGTTAGGGTTAAGGTAAGGGTTAGGGTTAGTGTTAGTATTAGGATTGCGTTCGGGTTAATTTAGTGTATGGGTTAGGTTAGGTTTAGGGATAAGGTTAGGTTTAGGGTTATGGTCAGGGTGTGGCTTTGGTTTAAGTTTAGGGTTAGGATTAGGGTTAGTGTTAGGGATAGCTTTAGTTTAGCGTTCGGATTAGGGTTAGGTTAAGTTTAGGTTAGCGTTCGGGTTAGGGTTTCGTTAGGGTTAGTGTTAGCGTTAGATTTAGGGTTAGGTTTAGGTTTAGGTATTTGTGTTAGGTTTAGGTTAGGGTTAATGTTAGTGTTGGTTTATGGTTAGGGTGAGGGTTAGATTTGGGTTACGTAAGGATAGGGTTAGGTGTAGGGTTAGGTCAAGGTTTAGGTTTAGGGTTAGGATTAAGTTTAGGGTTAGTGTTAGGGTTAGATTTAAATTTAGGGTTGGGGTTAGGGTTATGGTTATGTTCGATTTAGGGTTAGGGTTAGGGTAGTGTTAGGGTTAGGGTTTAGGGTTAGGGTTATTGTTAGGGTTAATATTATAGTTAGTTGAGGGTTAGGGTTCAGGTTAGTGTATGGGTTAGGGTTAGGTTAGGGTTAGGGTTTAGGAATAGGTTTATGGTTAGGTTAAGGGAAGGGTTAGGGTTAGGGATAGTGTTAGGGTTAGGTTTTTTGTTAGGGTTAGGATTAGGATTGGGTTTAGGGTTAGGGTTAGGTTTAGGTTAGGGTTCAGCTTAGGGTTATGGTTAGGTTTAGGATTTGGGTTAGGGTTAGGGTTAAGGTTAGGGTTAATGTTAGGGTTAGGGTTACTTTAGTGTTAGGGTTAGGGTTAGGGTTTGGATGAGGTTTAGGTTAGGGTTAGAGTTAGGGTTTCGTTTAGGGTTTGGAGTTAGGGTTATATTAAGCTTAATGTTAGGGTTAGTTTACAGTTAGGGTTTGGGTTAGTGTTAATATTAGGGTTAGGGTTAGGGTTAGGGTCAGGGCTAGGGTTATGTTCAGGTTAGGGTTATTGTGTGGCTTAGGTTTAGGGTTAGTGTTATGGTTAGGGTTAGGTTTAGTGTTAAGTTAAGGTTCGGATTAAGGTTAGAGTTAGGGTTTAGAGTTAGCGATAGCGTTAGGGTTAGGGTTATTTAAGCGTTATGGTAAGGATTGGTGTTAGTGTAATGTTAGGATTAGGATTAGCGTTAGGGTTAGGGTTAGGTTTAGGGTTCGGGTTAGGGTTCGGGTTCGGGTTAGGGTTATGTTTAGAGTTAATGTTAGGGTTAGGGTTTGTTTAGTGTTAGTGTGATTGTTAGGGAAGGGTTTGGGTTAGGGTTAGGGTTAGGGTTTGGATTAGGATAATGTTAACGTAAGGTTAGGATTAGGGTTAAGTTTACGGTTAGGGTAGGGTTTGGGTTTGGGTTAGGGTTTGGGTGTGGCTTAAGGTTACGTTTAGGTTTAGGGTTAATGTTAGGCTTAGGGTTACGTAAGGGTTAGGATTGGGGTACGATTAGGGTTAAGGTTTTTGTTTAGGGTTAGGGTTAGCTCTAGGGTTAGGTTTGTGTTAGCATTAGGGTTCCGGTTTGTGTTAGGGTTAACGTTAGGTTTAGGGTTAGGTTAAGATTAGGTTTAGGGTTAGGGTTTAGGGTTAGGGTTTAGTGTTAGGCTTAGTGTTAGTGTTATGGTAAGGGTTAGTGTTTAGGGTTAAGGGTAGTGTTAGGGTTAGGGTAAGCTTAGGGTTAGGGTTAGTGTTAGAGTTAGGTTAGGGTTCGGATTGTGGTTAGCGTTAGGGTTGAGGGATAGTTTTAGGGTTAGGCTTAGGGTTAGGGTTTAGGGTTATATTTATGGTTAGTTTAGGGTAAAGATTACGGTTAGTGTTTGGGTTAGGGTAAGGTTAGGGTTATCGTTAGTGTTAGGATTATGTTACCTTAGGGTTCGGGTTAGTGTTACGGTTAATGTTAGTATTAGTGTTAGCGTTAGTGGTATGTTTAGGTTTAAGGTTAGGGTTAGGTTTAGGGTTTAGCATTAGGGGTAATGTTAGTGTTACGGTTAGAATTAGGGATAGGGTTAGGTTTAGGGTTTGGGTTGTGGTTAGGCTGAGGGTTAGGGTTAGGTTAGGTATCAGATTAGGGTTAGGGTTAAGGTTCATGTTTAGTGTTAGGGTTAGGTTTATGTTTGCGTTAGGGTTAGGGTTAGGGTTTAGGTTTAGCGTTAGGATTAATGTTAGAGTCAGTTTAGGGTTAGTGTTAGGGTTGGGGTTTGGGTTAGGGTAAGGTTAGGGTTAGAGTTAGGGTTAGTGTTTAGGGTTAGGGTTCGAGTTAGGGTAGGATTAGGGTTATTGTTTAGGTTTAGGTTTAGGGTTAGTGTTAGGGTAGGGATATGGTTATGGTTAGGTTTAGGTTTGGGTTAGGGTTTGTGTTAAGTTTAGGACTAGGGTTAGCGTTAGGTTAGGGTTCGGATTAGGGTTAGGGTTAGGGTTAGGATTAGTTTTAGGGTTACAGGTAGCGTTAGGGTTAGGATTAGGATTAGATTTAGGATTACAGGTAGGGTTAGGGTTAGGGTTAGGGTTAGGGTTAGTGTTAGTGTTTCTGGTTAGCGATAAGGTCAGTGTTAGAGTACGTTTAGGGTTAGGTTAATGTTAGGGTTGTGGTTAGGGTTTTGGTTAGGGTTACGGTAAGGTTTTGGGGTAGGCTGAGGGTTAATTAGGGTTCGGATTATTGTTAGGGTTAGGGTTTAACATTAGTGTTACGGTTAGTGTAGGGTTAGTGTTACGGTTAGGTTTAGGGTTAGGGTTAGTGTTAGGGTGGGGTTAGGGGTAGGGGTAGGGTTGTGGTTAGGGTTTGGGTTAGGGTTAGGGTTAGGTTTAGATTTAGGATTAGGGTTAGGTTAGGGTTCAGATTAGGGTTAGGGTTAGGGTTTAGTGTTAGTTTTAGGGTTAGTGTAGGATTAAGTATAGGGTTAGGTTTAGGGTTTAGGTTAGGGTTAGGGTTAGGGTTAGAGTTAGGGTTAGTGTTAGGGTTAGTGTTAGGGATAGGTTCGGTTAAGATTAGGGGTAATATTAGGGTTAGAGTTTGGTTAGGATTATAGTTAGGTTAGGGTTCGGAATAGGGTTAGGGTTAGGGTTTAGGGTTAGTTTTTGGGTTAGGGTTAGGGTTAAGGTTTCAGTTAGTGTTAGGTTAGGGTTAGGGTTAGGTTACGGTTAGGGTTTGGGTTAGATTAGGGTTCGGATTAGGGTTAGGGTTACGGTTTGTATTAGTGTTAGGTTAGGGTTAAGGTTAGGGTTAAGGATTGGGTTTTTGTTAGGTTTAGGTTTAGTTTAGGTTTATGGGTAGGGTTAGATTTAGGGTTACGGTTAAATTAGAGTTAGGTTTTGGCTTAGGATTATGTTTAGGGTTAGGGTTAGGGTTAGGTTTAGGGTTTAGGATTAGGGTTAGTGTTATGTTTAGCGTAGGGTTAGCGTTAGGGTTAAGGTAAGGGTTAGGGTTAGTGTTAGTATTAGGATTGCGTTCGGGTTAATTTAGTGTATGGGTTAGGTTAGGTTTAGGGATAAGGTTAGGTTTAGGGTTATGGTCAGGGTGTGGCTTTGGTTTAAGTTTAGGGTTAGGATTAGGGTTAGTGTTAGGGATAGCTTTAGTTTAGCGTTCGGATTAGGGTTAGGTTAAGTTTAGGTTAGCGTTCGGGTTAGGGTTTCGTTAGGGTTAGTGTTAGCGTTAGATTTAGGGTTAGGTTTAGGTTTAGGTATTTGTGTTAGGTTTAGGTTAGGGTTAATGTTAGTGTTGGTTTATGGTTAGGGTGAGGGTTAGATTTGGGTTACGTAAGGATAGGGTTAGGTGTAGGGTTAGGTCAAGGTTTAGGTTTAGGGTTAGGATTAAGTTTAGGGTTAGTGTTAGGGTTAGATTTAAATTTAGGGTTGGGGTTAGGGTTATGGTTATGTTCGATTTAGGGTTAGGGTTAGGGTAGTGTTAGGGTTAGGGTTTAGGGTTAAGGTTATTGTTAGGGTTAATATTATAGTTAGTTGAGGGTTAGGGTTCAGGTTAGTGTATGGGTTAGGGTTAGGTTAGGGTTAGGGTTTAGGAATAGGTTTATGGTTAGGTTAAGGGAAGGGTTAGGGTTAGGGATAGTGTTAGGGTTAGGTTTTTTGTTAGGGTTAGGATTAGGATTGGGTTTAGGGTTAGGGTTAGGTTTAGGTTAGGGTTCAGCTTAGGGTTATGGTTAGGTTTAGGATTTGGGTTAGGGTTAGGGTTAAGGTTAGGGTTAATGTTAGGGTTAGGGTTACTTTAGTGTTAGGGTTAGGGTTAGGGTTTGGATGAGGTTTAGGTTAGGGTTAGAGTTAGGGTTTCGTTTAGGGTTTGGAGTTAGGGTTATATTAAGCTTAATGTTAGGGTTAGTTTACAGTTAGGGTTTGGGTTAGTGTTAATATTAGGGTTAGGGTTAGGGTTAGGGTCAGGGCTAGGGTTCTGTTCAGGTTAGGGTTATTGTGTGGCTTAGGTTTAGGGTTAGTGTTATGGTTAGGGTTAGGTTTAGTGTTAAGTTAAGGTTCGGATTAAGGTTAGAGTTAGGGTTTAGAGTTAGCGATAGCGTTAGGGTTAGGGTTATTTAAGCGTTATGGTAAGGATTGGTGTTAGTGTAATGTTAGGATTAGGATTAGCGTTAGGGTTAGGGTTAGGTTTAGGGTTCGGGTTAGGGTTCGGGTTCGGGTTAGGGTTATGTTTAGAGTTAATGTTAGGGTTAGGGTTTGTTTAGTGTTAGTGTGATTGTTAGGGAAGGGTTTGGGTTAGGGTTAGGGTTAGGGTTTGGATTAGGATAATGTTAACGTAAGGTTAGGATTAGGGTTAAGTTTACGGTTAGGGTAGGGTTTGGGTTTGGGTTAGGGTTTGGGTGTGGCTTAAGGTTACGTATAGGTTTAGGGTTAATGTTAGGCTTAGGGTTACGTAAGGGTTAGGATTCGGGTACGATTAGGGTTAAGGTTTTTGTTTAGGTTTAGGGTTAGCTCTAGGGTTAGGTTTGTGTTAGCATTAGGGTTCCGGTTTGTGTTAGGGTTAGCGTTAGGTTTAGGGTTAGGTTAAGATTAGGTTTAGGGTTAGGGTTTAGGGTTAGGGTTTAGTGTTAGGCTTAGTGTTAGGGTTATGGTAAGGGTTAGTGTTTAGGGTTAAGGGTAGTGTTAGGGTTAGGGTAAGCTTAGGGTTAGGGTTAGTGTTAGAGTTAGGTTAGGGTTCGGATTGTGGTTAGCGTTAGGGTTGAGGGATAGTTTTAGGGTTAGGCTTAGGGTTAGGGTTTAGGGTTATATTTATGGTTAGTTTAGGGTAAAGATTACGGTTAGTGTTTGGGTTAGGGTAAGGTTAGGGTTATCGTTAGTGTTAGGGTTATGTTACCTTAGGGTTCGGGTTAGTGTTACGGTTAATGTTAGTATTAGTGTTAGCGTTAGTGGTATGTTTAGGTTTAAGGTTAGGGTTAGGTTTAGGGTTTAGCATTAGGGGTAATGTTAGTGTTACGGTTAGAATTAGGGATAGGGTTAGGTTTAGGGTTTGGGTTGTGGTTAGGCTGAGGGTTAGGGTTAGGTTAGGTATCAGATTAGGGTTAGGGTTAAGGTTCATGTTTAGTATTAGGGTTAGGGTTATGTTTGCGTTAGAGTTAGGGTTAGGGTTTAGGTTTAGCGTTAGGATTAATGTTAGAGTCAGTTTAGGGTTAGTGTTAGGGTTGGGGTTTGGGTTAGGGTAAGGTTAGGGTTAGAGTTAGGGTTAGTGTTTAGGGTTAGGGTTCGAGTTAGGGTAGGATTAGGGTTATTGTTTAGGTTTAGGTTTAGGGTTAGTGTTAGGGTAGGGATATGGTTATGGTTAGGTTTAGGTTTGGGTTAGGGTTTGTGTTAAGTTTAGGACTAGGGTTAGCGTTAGGTTAGGGTTCGGATTAGGGTTAGGGTTAGGGTTAGGATTAGTTTTAGGGTTACAGGTAGCGTTAGGGTTAGGATTAGGATTAGATTTAGGATTACAGGTAGGGTTAGGGTTAGGGTTAGGGTTAGGGTTAGTGTTAGTGTTTCTGGTTAGCGATAAGGTCAGTGTTAGAGTACGTTTAGGGTTAGGTTAATGTTAGGGTTGTGGTTAGGGTTTTGGTTAGGGTTACGGTAAGGTTTTGGGGTAGGCTGAGGGTTAATTAGGGTTCGGATTATTGTTAGGGTTAGGGTTTAACATTAGTGTTACGGTTAGTGTAGGGTTAGTGTTACGGTTAGGTTTAGGGTTAGGGTTAGTGTTAGGGTGGGGTTAGGGGTAGGGGTAGGGTTGTGGTTAGGGTTTGGTTTAGGGTTAGTGTCAGGTTTAGATTTAGGGTTAGGGTTAGGTTAGGGTTCAGATTAGGGTTAGGGTTAGGGTTTAGTGTTAGTTTTAGGGTTAGTGTAGGGTTAAGTATAGGGTTAGGTTTAGGGTTTAGGTTAGGGTTAGGGTTTTGGTTAGAGTTAGTGTTAGTGTTAGGGTTAGTGTTAGGGATAGGTTCGGTTAAGATTAGGGGTAATATTAGGGTTAGAGTTTGGTTAGGATTATAGTTAGGTTAGGGTTCGGAATAGGGTTAGGGTTAGGGTTCAGGGTTAGTTTTTGGGTTAGGGTTAGGGTTAAGGTTTCAGTTAGTGTTAGGTTAGGGTTAGGGTTAGGTTTACGGTTAGGGTTTGGGTTAGATTAGGGTTCGGATTAGGGTTAGGGTTACGGTTTGTATTAGTGTTAGGTTAGGGTTAAGGTTAGGGTTAAGGATTGGGTTTTTGTTAGGTTTAGGTTTAGTTTAGGTTTATGGGTAGGGTTAGATTTAGGGTTACGGTTAAATTAGAGTTAGGTTTTGGCTTAGGATTATGTTTAGGGTTAGGGTTAGGGTTAGGTTTAGGGTTTAGGATTAGGGTTAGTGTTATGTTTAGCGTAGGGTTAGCGTTAGGGTTAAGGTAAGGGTTAGGGTTAGTGTTAGTATTAGGATTGCGTTCGGGTTAATTTAGTGTATGGGTTAGGTTAGGTTTAGGGATAAGGTTAGGTTTAGGGTTATGGTCAGGGTGTGGCTTTGGTTTAAGTTTAGGGTTAGGATTAGGGTTAGTGTTAGGGATAGCTTTAGTTTAGCGTTCGGATTAGGGTTAGGTTAAGTTTAGGTTAGCGTTCGGGTTAGGGTTTCGTTAGGGTTAGTGTTAGCGTTAGATTTAGGGTTAGGTTTAGGTTTAGGTATTTGTGTTAGGTTTAGGTTAGGGTTAATGTTAGTGTTGGTTTATGGTTAGGGTGAGGGTTAGATTTGGGTTACGTAAGGATAGGGTTAGGTGTAGGGTTAGGTCAAGGTTTAGGTTTAGGGTTAGGATTAAGTTTAGGGTTAGTGTTAGGGTTAGATTTAAATTTAGGGTTGGGGTTAGGGTTATGGTTATGTTCGATTTAGGGTTAGGGTTAGGGTGGTGTTAGGGTTAGGGTTTAGGGTTAGGGTTATTGTTAGGGTTAATATTATAGTTAGTTGAGGGTTAGGGTTCAGGTTAGTGTATGGGTTAGGGTTAGGTTAGGGTTAGGGTTTAGGAATAGGTTTATGGTTAGGTTAAGGGAAGGGTTAGGGTTAGGGATAGTGTTAGGGTTAGGTTTTTTGTTAGGGTTAGGATTAGGATTGGGTTTAGGGTTAGGGTTAGTTTTAGGTTAGGGTTCAGCTTAGGGTTATGCTTAGGTTTAGGATTTGGGTTAGGGTTAGGGTTAAGGTTAGGGTTAATGTTAGGGTTAGGGTTACTTTAGTGTTAGGGCTAGGGTTAGGGTTTGGATGAGGTTTAGGTTAGGGTTAGAGTTAGGGTTTCGTTTAGGGTTTGGAGTTAGGGTTATATTAAGCTTAATGTTAGGGTTAGTTTACAGTTAGGGTTTGGGTTAGTGTTAATATTAGGGTTAGGGTTAGGGTTAGGGTCAGGGCTAGGGTTATGTTCAGGTTAGGGTTATTGTGTGGCTTAGGTTTAGGGTTAGTGTTATGGTTAGGGTTAGGTTTAGTGTTAAGTTAAGGTTCGAATTAAGGTTAGAGTTAGGGTTTAGAGTTAGCGATAGCGTTAGGGTTAGGGTTATTTAAGCGTTATGGTAAGGATTGGTGTTAGTGTAATGTTAGGATTAGGATTAGCGTTAGGGTTAGGGTTAGGTTTAGGGTTCAGGTTAGGGTTCGGGTTCGGGTTAGGGTTATGTTTAGAGTTAATGTTAGGGTTAGGGTTTGTTTAGTGTTAGTGTGATTGTTAGGGAAGGGTTTGGGTTAGGGTTAGGGTTAGGGTTTGGATTAGGATAATGTTAACGTAAGGTTAGGATTAGGGTTAAGTTTAGGGTTAGGGTAGGGTTTGGGTTTGGGTTAGGGTTTGGGTGTGGCTTAAGGTTACGTTTAGGTTTAGGGTTAATGTTAGGCTTAGGGTTACGTAAGGGTTAGGATTGGGGTACGATTAGGGTTAAGGTTTTTGTTTAGGGTTAGGGTTAGCTCTAGGGTTAGGTTTGTGTTAGCATTAGGGTTCCGGTTTTTGTTAGGGTTAGCGTTAGGTTTAGGGTTAGGTTAAGATTAGGTTTAGGGTTAGGGTTTAGGGTTAGGGTTTAGTGTTAGGCTTAGTGTTAGGGTTATGGTAAGGGTTAGTGTTTAGGGTTAAGGGTAGTGTTAGGGTTAGGGTAAGCTTAGGGTTAGGGTTAGTGTTAGAGTTAGGTTAGGGTTCGGATTGTGGTTAGCGTTAGGGTTGAGGGATAGTTTTAGGGTTAGGCTTAGGGTTAGGGTTTAGGGTTATATTTATGGTTAGTTAAGGGTAAAGATTACGGTTAGTGTTTGGGTTAGGGTAAGGTTAGGGTTATCGTTAGTGTTAGGGTTATGTTACCTTAGGGTTCGGGTTAGTGTTACGGTTAATGTTAGTGTTAGTGTTAGCGTTAGTGGTATGTTTAGGTTTAAGGTTAGGGTTAGGTTTAGGGTTTAGCATTAGGGGTAATGTTAGTGTTACGGTTAGAATTAGGGATAGGGTTAGGTTTAGGGTTTGGGTTGTGGTTAGGCTGAGGGTTAGGGTTAGGTTAGGTATCAGATTAGGGTTAGGGTTAAGGTTCATGTTTAGTGTTAGGGTTAGGGTTATGTTTGCGTTAGGGTTAGGGTTAGGGTTTAGGTTTAGCGTTAGGATTAATGTTAGAGTCAGTTTAGGGTTAGTGTTAGGGTTGGGGTTTGGGTTAGGGTAAGGTTAGGGTTAGAGTTAGGGTTAGTGTTTAGGGTTAGGGTTCGAGTTAGGGTAGGATTAGGGTTATTGTTTAGGTTTAGGTTTAGGGTTAGTGTTAGGGTAGGGATATGGTTATGGTTAGGTTTAGGTTTGGGTTAGGGTTTGTGTTAAGTTTAGTACTAGGGTTAGCTTTAGGTTAGGGTTCGGATTAGGGTTAGGGTTAGGGTTAGGATTAGTTTTAGGGTTACAGGTAGCGTTAGGGTTAGGATTAGGATTAGGTTTAGGATTACAGGTAGGGTTAGGGTTAGGGTTAGGGTTAGGGTTAGTGTTAGTGTTTCTGGTTAGCGATAAGGTCAGTGTTAGAGTACGTTTAGGGTTAGGTTAATGTTAGGGTTGTGGTTAGGGTTTTGGTTAGGGTTACGGTAAGGTTTTGGGGTAGGCTGAGGGTTAATTAGGGTTCGGATTATTGTTAGGGTTAGGGTTTAACATTAGTGTTACGGTTAGTGTAGGGTTAGTGTTACGGTTAGGTTTAGGGTTAGGGTTAGTGTTAGGGTGGGGTTAGGGTTAGGGGTAGGGTTGTGGTTAGGGTTTGGGTTAGGGTTAGGGTTAGGTTTAGATTTAGGGTTAGGGTTAGGTTAGGGTTCAGATTAGGGTTAGGGTTAGGGTTTAGTGTTAGTTTTAGGGTTAGTGTAGGGTTAAGTATAGGGTTAGGTTTAGGGTTTAGGTTAGGGTTAGGGTTAGGGTTAGAGTTAGGGTTAGTGTTAGGGTTAGTGTTAGGGATAGGTTCGGTTAAGATTAGGGGTAATATTAGGGTTAGAGTTTGGTTAGGATTATAGTTAGGTTAGGGTTCGGATTAGGGTTAGGGTTAGGGTTTAGGGTTAGTTTTTGGGTTAGGGTTAGGGTTAAGGTTTCAGTTAGTGTTAGGTTAGGGTTAGGGTTAGGTTTACGGTTAGGGTTTGGGTTAGATTAGGGTTCGGATTAGGGTTAGGGTTACGGTTTGTATTAGTGTTAGGTTAGGGTTAAGGTTAGGGTTAAGGATTGGGTTTTTGTTAGGTTTAGGTTTAGTTTAGGTTTATGGGTAGGGTTAGATTTAGGGTTACGGTTAAATTAGAGTTAGGTTTTGGCTTAGGATTATGTTTAGGGTTAGGGTTAGGGTTAGGTTTAGGGTTTAGGATTAGGGTTAGTGTTATGTTTAGCGTAGGGTTAGCGTTAGGGTTAAGGTAAGGGTTAGGGTTAGTGTTAGTATTAGGATTGCGTTCGGGTTAATTTAGTGTATGGGTTAGGTTAGGTTTAGGGATAAGGTTAGGTTTAGGGTTATGGTCAGGGTGTGGCTTTGGTTTAAGTTTAGGGTTAGGATTAGGGTTAGTGTTAGGGATAGCTTTAGTTTAGCGTTCGGATTAGGGTTAGGTTAAGTTTAGGTTAGCGTTCGGGTTAGGGTATCGTTAGGGTTAGTGTTAGCGTTAGATTTAGGGTTAGGTTTAGGTTTAGGTATTTGTGTTAGGTTTAGGTTAGGGTTAATGTTAGTGTTGGTTTATGGTTAGGGTGAGGGTTAGATTTGGGTTACGTAAGGATAGGGTTAGGTGTAGGGTTAGGTCAAGGTTTAGGTTTAGGGTTAGGATTAAGTTTAGGGTTAGTGTTAGGGTTAGATTTAAATTTAGGGTTGGGGTTAGGGTTATGGTTATGTTCGATTTAGGGTTAGGGTTAGGGTAGTGTTAGGGTTAGGGTTTAGGGTTAGGGTTATTGTTAGGGTTAATATTATAGTTAGTTGAGGGTTAGGGTTCAGGTTAGTGTATGGGTTAGGGTTAGGTTAGGGTTAGGGTTTAGGAATAGGTTTATGGTTAGGTTAAGGGAAGGGTTAGGGTTAGGGATAGTGTTAGGGTTAGGTTTTTTGTTAGGGTTAGGATTAGGATTGGGTTTAGGGTTAGGGTTAGGTTTAGGTTAGGGTTCAGCTTAGGGTTATGGTTAGGTTTAGGATTTGGGTTAGGGTTAGGGTTAAGGTTAGGGTTAATGTTAGGGTTAGGGTTACTTTAGTGTTAGGGTTAGGGTTAGGGTTTGGATGAGGTTTAGGTTAGGGTTAGAGTTAGGGTTTCGTTTAGGGTTTGGAGTTAGGGTTATATTAAGCTTAATGTTAGGGTTAGTTTACAGTTAGGGTTTGGGTTAGTGTTAATATTAGGGTTAGGGTTAGGGTTAGGGTCAGGGCTAGGGTTCTGTTCAGGTTAGGGTTATTGTGTGGCTTAGGTTTAGGGTTAGTGTTATGGTTAGTTTTAGGTTTAGTGTTAAGGTTCGGATTAAGGTTAGAGTTAGGGTTTAGAGTTAGCGATAGCGTTAGGGTTAGGGTTATTTAAGCGTTATGGTAAGGATTGGTGTTAGTGTAATGTTAGGATTAGGATTAGCGTTAGGGTTAGGGTTAGGTTTAGGGTTCGGGTTAGGGTTCGGGTTCGGGTTAGGGTTATGTTTAGAGTTAATGTTAGGGTTAGGGTTTGTTTAGTGTTAGTGTGATTGTTAGGGAAGGGTTTGGGTTAGGGTTAGGGTTAGGGTTTGGATTAGGATAATGTTAACGTAAGGTTAGGATTAGGGTTAAGTTTAGGGTTAGGGTAGGGTTTGGGTTTGGGTTAGGGTTTGGGTGTGGCTTAAGGTTACGTTTAGGTTTAGGGTTAATGTTAGGCTTAGGGTTACGTAAGGGTTAGGATTGGGGTACGATTAGGGTTAAGGTTTTTGTTTAGGGTTAGGGTAAGCTCTAGGGTTAGGTTTGTGTTAGCATTAGGGTTCCGGTTTGGGTTAGGGTTAGCGTTAGGTTTAGGGTTAGGTTAAGATTAGGTTTAGGGTTAGGGTTTAGGGTTAGGGTTTAGTGTTAGGCTTAGTGTTAGGGTTATGGTAAGGGTTAGTGTTTAGGGTTAAGGGTATTGTTAGGGTTAGGGTAAGCTTAGGGTTAGGGTTAGTGTTAGAGTTAGGTTAGGGTTCGGATTGTGGTTAGCGTTAGGGTTGAGGGATAGTTTTAGGGTAGGCTTAGGGTTAGGGTTTAGGGTTATATTTATGGTTAGTTTAGGGTAAAGATTACGGTTAGTGTTTGGGTTAGGGTAAGGTTAGGGTTATCGTTAGTGTTAGGGTTATGTTACCTTAGGGTTCGGGTTAGTGTTACGGTTAATGTTAGTATTAGTGTTAGCGTTAGTGGTATGTTTAGGTTTAAGGTTAGGGTTAGGTTTAGGGTTTAGCATTAGGGGTAATGTTAGTGTTACGGTTAGAATTAGGGATAGGGTTAGGTTTAGGGTTTGGGTTGTGGTTAGGCTGAGGGTTAGGGTTAGGTTAGGTATCAGATTAGGGTTAGGGTTAAGGTTCATGTTTAGTGTTAGGGTTAGGGTTATGTTTGCGTTAGGGTTAGGGTTAGGGTTTAGGTTTAGCGTTAGGATTAATGTTAGAGTCAGTTTAGGGTTAGTGTTAGGGTTGGGGTTTGGGTTAGGGTAAGGTTAGGGTTAGAGTTAGGGTTAGTGTTTAGGGTTAGGGTTCGAGTTAGGGTAGGATTAGGGTTATTGTTTAGGTTTAGGTTTAGGGTTAGTGTTAGGGTAGGGATATGGTTATGGTTAGGTTTAGGTTTGGGTTAGGGTTTGTGTTAAGTTTAGGACTAGGGTTAGCGTTAGGTTAGTGTTCGGATTAGGGTTAGGGTTAGGGTTAGGATTAGTTTTAGGGTTACAGGTAGCGTTAGGGTTAGGATTAGGATTAGATTTAGGATTACAGGTAGGGTTAGGGTTAGGGTTAGGGTTAGGGTTAGTGTTAGTGTTTCTGGTTAGCGATAAGGTCAGTGTTAGAGTACGTTTAGGGTTAGGTTAATGTTAGGGTTGTGGTTAGGGTTTTGGTTAGGGTTACGGTAAGGTTTTGGTGTAGGCTGAGGGTTAATTAGGGTTCGGATTATTGTTAGGGTTAGGGTTTAACATTAGTGTTACGGTTAGTGTAGGGTTAGTGTTATGGTTAGGTTTAGGGTTAGGGTTAGTGTTAGGGTGGGGTTAGGGTTAGGGGTAGGGTTGTGGTTAGGGTTTGGGTTAGGGTTAGGGTTAGGTTTAGATTTAGGGTTAGGTTTAGGTTAGGGTTCAGATTAGGGTTAGGGTTAGGGTTTAGTGTTAGTTTTAGGGTTAGTGTAGGGTTAAGTATAGGGTTAGGTTTAGGGTTTAGGTTAGGGTTAGGGTTTTGGTTAGAGTTAGGGTTAGTGTTAGGGTTAGTGTTAGGGATAGGTTCGGTTAAGATTAGGGGTAATATTAGGGTTAGAGTTTGGTTAGGATTATAGTTAGGTTAGGGTTCGGAATAGGGTTAGGGTTAGGGTTTAGGGTTAGTTTTTGGGTTAGGGTTAGGGTTAAGGTTTCAGTTAGTGTTAGGTTAGGGTTAGGGTTAGGTTTACGGTTAGGGTTTGGGTTAGATTAGGGTTCGGATTAGGGTTAGGGTTACGGTTTGTATTAGTGTTAGGTTAGGGTTAAGGTTAGGGTTAAGGATTGGGTTTTTGTTAGGTTTAGGTTTAGTTTAGGTTTATGGGTAGGGTTAGATTTAGGGTTACGGTTAAATTAGAGTTAGGTTTTGGCTTAGGATTATGTTTAGGGTTAGGGTTAGGGTTAGGTTTAGGGTTTAGGATTAGGGTTAGTGTTATGTTTAGCGTAGGGTTAGCGTTAGGGTTAAGGTAAGGGTTAGGGTTAGTGTTAGTATTAGGATTGCGTTCGGGTTAATTTAGTGTATGGGTTAGGTTAGGTTTAGGGATAAGGTTAGGTTTAGGGTTATGGTCAGGGTGTGGCTTTGGTTTAAGTTTAGGGTTAGGATTAGGGTTAGTGTTAGGGATAGCTTTAGTTTAGCGTTCGGATTAGGGTTAGGTTAAGTTTAGGTTAGCGTTCGGGTTAGGGTTTCGTTAGGGTTAGTGTTAGCGTTAGATTTAGGGTTAGGTTTAGGTTTAGGTATTTGTGTTAGGTTTAGGTTAGGGTTAATGTTAGTGTTGGTTTATGGTTAGGGTGAGGGTTAGATTTGGGTTACGTAAGGATAGGGTTAGGTGTAGGGTTAGGTCAAGGTTTAGGTTTAGGGTTAGGATTAAGTTTAGGGTTAGTGTTAGGGTTAGATTTAAATTTAGGGTTGGGGTTAGGGTTATGGTTATGTTCGATTTAGGGTTAGGGTTAGGGTAGTGTTAGGGTTAGGGTTTAGGGTTAGGGTTATTGTTAGGGTTAATATTATAGTTAGTTGAGGGTTAGGGTTCAGGTTAGTGTATGGGTTAGGGTTAGGTTAGGGTTAGGGTTTAGGAAGAGGTTTATGGTTAGGTTAAGGGAAGGGTTAGGGTTAGGGATAGTGTTAGGGTTAGGTTTTTTGTTAGGGGTAGGATTAGGATTGGGTTTAGGGTTAGGGTTAGGTTTAGGTTAGGGTTCAGCTTAGGGTTATGGTTAGGTTTAGGATTTGGGTTAGGGTTAGGGTTAAGGTTAGGGTTAATGTTAGGGTTAGGGTTACTTTAGTGTTAGGGTTAGGGTTAGGGTTTGGATGAGGTTTAGGTTAGGGTTAGAGTTAGGGTTTCGTTTAGGGTTTGGAGTTAGGGTTATATTAAGCTTAATGTTAGGGTTAGTTTACAGTTAGGGTTTGGGTTAGTGTTAATATTAGGGTTAGGGTTAGGGTTAGGGTCAGGGCTAGGGTTCTGTTCAGGTTAGGGTTATTGTGTGGCTTAGGTTTAGGGTTAGTGTTATGGTTAGGGTTAGGTTTAGTGTTAAGGTTCGGATTAAGGTTAGAGTTAGGGTTTAGAGTTAGCGATAGCGTTAGGGTTAGGGTTATTTAAGCGTTATGGTAAGGATTGGTGTTAGTGTAATGTTAGGATTAGGATTAGCGTTAGGGTTAGGGTTAGGTTTAGGGTTCGGGTTAGGGTTCGGGTTCGGGTTAGGGTTATGTTTAGAGTTAATGTTAGGGTTAGGGTTTGTTTAGTGTTAGTGTGATTGTTAGGGAAGGGTTTGGGTTAGGGTTAGGGTTAGGGTTTGGATTAGGATAATGTTAACGTAAGGTTAGGATTAGGGTTAAGTTTACGGTTAGGGTAGGGTTTGGGTTTGGGTTAGGGTTTGGGTGTGGCTTAAGGTTACGTATAGGTTTAGGGTTAATGTTAGGCTTAGGGTTACGTAATGGTTAGGATTGGGGTACGATTAGGGTTAAGGTTTTTGTTTAGGTTTAGGGTTAGCTCTAGGGTTAGGTTTGTGTTAGCATTAGGGTTCCGGTTTGTGTTAGGGTTAGCGTTAGGTTTAGGGTTAGGTTAAGTTTAGGTTTAGGGTTAGGGTTTAGGGTTAGGGTTTAGTGTTAGGCTTAGTGTTAGGGTTATGGTAAGGGTTAGTGTTTAGGGTTAAGGGTAGTGTTAGGGTTAGGGTAAGCTTAGGGTTAGGGTTAGTGTTAGAGTTAGGTTAGGGTTCGGATTGTGGTTAGCGTTAGGGTTGAGGGATAGTTTTAGGGTTAGGCTTAGGGTTAGGGTTTAGGGTTATATTTATGGTTAGTTAAGGGTAAAGATTACGGTTAGTGTTTGGGTTAGGGTAAGGTTAGGGTTATCGTTAGTGTTAGGGTTATGTTACCTTAGGGTTCGGGTTAGTGTTACGGTTAATGTTAGTGTTAGTGTTAGCGTTAGTGGTATGTTTAGGTTTAAGGTTAGGGTTAGGTTTAGGGTTTAGCATTAGGGGTAATGTTAGTGTTACGGTTAGAATTAGGGATAGGGTTAGGTTTAGGGTTTGGGTTGTGGTTAGGCTGAGGGTTAGGGTTAGGTTAGGTATCAGATTAGGGTTAGGGTTAAGGTTCATGTTTAGTGTTAGGGTTAGGGTTATGTTTGCGTTAGGGTTAGGGTTAGGGTTTAGGTTTAGCGTTAGGATTAATGTTAGAGTCAGTTTAGGGTTAGTGTTAGGGTTGGGGTTTGGGTTAGGGTAAGGTTAGGGTTAGAGTTAGGGTTAGTGTTTAGGGTTAGGGTTCGAGTTAGGGTAGGATTAGGGTTATTGTTTAGGTTTAGGTTTAGGGTTAGTGTTAGGGTAGGGATATGGTTATGGTTAGGTTTAGGTTTGGGTTAGGGTTTGTGTTAAGTTTAGGACTAGGGTTAGCGTTAGGTTAGGGTTCGGATTAGGGTTAGGGTTAGGGTTAGGATTAGTTTTAGGGTTACAGGTAGCGTTAGGGTTAGGATTAGGATTAGATTTAGGATTACAGGTAGGGTTAGGGTTAGGGTTAGGGTTAGGGTTAGTGTTAGTGTTTCTGGTTAGCGATAAGGTCAGTGTTAGAGTACGTTTAGGGTTAGGTTAATGTTAGGGTTGTGGTTAGGGTTTTGGTTAGGGTTACGGTAAGGTTTTGGGGTAGGCTGAGGGTTAACTAGGGTTCGGATTATTGTTAGGGTTAGGGTTTAACATTAGTGTTACGGTTAGTGTAGGGTTAGTGTTACGGTTAGGTTTAGGGTTAGGGTTAGTGTTAGGGTGGGGTTAGGGGTAGGGGTAGGGTTGTGGTTAGGGTTTGGGTTAGGGTTAGGGTTAGGTTTAGATTTAGGGTTAGGGTTAGGTTAGGGTTCAGATTAGGGTTAGGGTTAGGGTTTAGTGTTAGTTTTAGGGTTAGTGTAGGGTTAAGTATAGGGTTAGGTTTAGGGTTTAGGTTAGGGTTAGGGTTAGGGTTAGAGTTAGGGTTAGTGTTAGGGTTAGTGTTAGGGATAGGTTCGGTTAAGATTAGGGGTAATATTAGGGTTAGAGTTTGGTTAGGATTATAGTTAGGTTAGGGTTCGGATTAGGGTTAGGGTTAGGGTTTAGGGTTAGTTTTTGGGTTAGGGTTAGGGTTAAGGTTTCAGTTAGTGTTAGGTTAGGGTTAGGGTTAGGTTTACGGTTAGGGTTTGGGTTAGATTAGGGTTCGGATTAGGGTTAGGGTTACGGTTTGTATTAGTGTTAGGTTAGGGTTAAGGTTAGGGTTAAGGATTGGTTTTTTGTTAGGTTTAGGTTTAGTTTAGGTTTATGGGTAGGGTTAGATTTAGGGTTACGGTTAAATTAGAGTTAGGTTTTGGCTTAGGATTATGTTTAGGGTTAGGGTTAGGGTTAGGTTTAGGGTTTAGGATTAGGGTTAGTGTTATGTTTAGCGTAGGGTTAGCGTTAGGGTTAAGGTAAGGGTTAGGGTTAGTGTTAGTATTAGGATTGCGTTCGGGTTAATTTAGTGTATGGGTTAGGTTAGGTTTAGGGATAAGGTTAGGTTTAGGGTTATGGTCAGGGTGTGGCTTTGGTTTAAGTTTAGGGTTAGGATTAGGGTTAGTGTTAGGGATAGCTTTAGTTTAGCGTTCGGATTAGGGTTAGGTTAAGTTTAGGTTAGCGTTCGGGTTAGGGTTTCGTTAGGGTTAGTGTTAGCGTTAGATTTAGGGTTAGGTTTAGGTTTAGGTATTTGTGTTAGGTTTAGGTTAGGGTTAATGTTAGTGTTGGTTTATGGTTAGGGTGAGGGTTAGATTTGGGTTACGTAAGGATAGGGTTAGGTGTAGGGTTAGGTCAAGGTTTAGGTTTAGGGTTAGGATTAAGTTTAGGGTTAGTGTTAGGGTTAGATTTAAATTTAGGGTTGGGGTTAGGGTTATGGTTATGTTCGATTTAGGGTTAGGGTTAGGGTAGTGTTAGGGTTAGGGTTTAGGGTTAGGGTTATTGTTAGGGTTCATATTATAGTTAGTTGAGGGTTAGGGTTCAGGTTAGTGTATGGGTTAGGGTTAGGTTAGGGTTAGGGTTTAGGAATAGGTTTATGGTTAGGTTAAGGGAAGGGTTAGGGTTAGGGATAGTGTTAGGGTTAGGTTTTTTGTTAGGGTTAGGATTAGGATTGGGTTTAGGGTTAGGGTTAGGTTTAGGTTAGGGTTCAGCTTAGGGTTACGGTTAGGTTTAGGATTTGAGTTAGGGTTAGGGTTAAGGTTAGGGTTAATGTTAGGGTTAGGGTTACTTTAGTGTTAGGGTTAGGGTTAGGGTTTGGATGAGGTTTAGGTTAGGGTTAGAGTTAGGGTTTCGTTTAGGGTTTGGAGTTAGGGTTATATTAAGCTTAATGTTAGGGTTAGTTTACAGTTAGGGTTTGGGTTAGTGTTAATATTAGGGTTAGGGTTAGGGTTAGGGTCAGGGCTAGGGTTCTGTTCAGGTTAGGGTTATTGTGTGGCTTAGGTTTAGGGTTAGTGTTATGGTTAGTTTTAGGTTTAGTGTTAAGGTTCGGATTAAGGTTAGAGTTAGGGTTTAGAGTTAGCGATAGCGTTAGGGTTAGGGTTATTTAAGCGTTATGGTAAGGATTGGTGTTAGTGTAATGTTAGGATTAGGATTAGCGTTAGGGTTAGGGTTAGGTTTAGGGTTCGGGTTAGGGTTCGGGTTCGGGTTAGGGTTATGTTTAGAGTTAATGTTAGGGTTAGGGTTTGTTTAGTGTTAGTGTGATTGTTAGGGAAGGGTTTGGGTTAGGGTTAGGGTTAGGGTTTGGATTAGGATAATGTTAACGTAAGGTTAGGATTAGGGTTAAGTTTAGGGTTAGGGTAGGGTTTGGGTTTGGGTTAGGGTTTGGGTGTGGCTTAAGGTTACGTTTAGGTTTAGGGTTAATGTTAGGCTTAGGGTTACGTAAGGGTTAGGATTGGGGTACGATTAGGGTTAAGGTTTTTGTTTAGGGTTAGGGTAAGCTCTAGGGTTAGGTTTGTGTTAGCATTAGGGTTCCGGTTTGGGTTAGGGTTAGCGTTAGGTTTAGGGTTAGGTTAAGATTAGGTTTAGGGTTAGGGTTTAGGGTTAGGGTTTAGTGTTAGGCTTAGTGTTAGGGTTATGGTAAGGGTTAGTGTTTAGGGTTAAGGGTATTGTTAGGGTTAGGGTAAGCTTAGGGTTAGGGTTAGTGTTAGAGTTAGGTTAGGGTTCGGATTGTGGTTAGCGTTAGGGTTGAGGGATAGTTTTAGGGTTAGGCTTAGGGTTAGGGTTTAGGGTTATATTTATGGTTAGTTTAGGGTAAAGATTACGGTTAGTGTTTGGGTTAGGGTAAGGTTAGGGTTATCGTTAGTGTTAGGGTTATGTTACCTTAGGGTTCGGGTTAGTGTTACGGTTAATGTTAGTATTAGTGTTAGCGTTAGTGGTATGTTTAGGTTTAAGGTTAGGGTTAGGTTTAGGGTTTAGCATTAGGGGTAATGTTAGTGTTACGGTTAGAATTAGGGATAGGGTTAGGTTTAGGGTTTGGGTTGTGGTTAGGCTGAGGGTTAGGGTTAGGTTAGGTATCAGATTAGGGTTAGGGTTAAGGTTCATGTTTAGTGTTAGGGTTAGGGTTATGTTTGCGTTAGGGTTAGGGTTAGGGTTTAGGTTTAGCGTTAGGATTAATGTTAGAGTCAGTTTAGGGTTAGTGTTAGGGTTGGGGTTTGGGTTAGGGTAAGGCTAGGGTTAGAGTTAGGGTTAGTGTTTAGGGTTAGGGTTCGAGTTAGGGTAGGATTAGGGTTATTGTTTAGGTTTAGGTTTAGGGTTAGTGTTAGGGTAGGGATATGGTTATGGTTAGGTTTAGGTTTGGGTTAGGGTTTGTGTTAAGTTTAGGACTAGGGTTAGCGTTAGGTTAGTGTTCGGATTAGGGTTAGGGTTAGGGTTAGGATTAGTTTTAGGGTTACAGGTAGCGTTAGGGTTAGGATTAGGATTAGATTTAGGATTACAGGTAGGGTTAGGGTTAGGGTTAGGGTTAGGGTTAGTGTTAGTGTTTCTGGTTAGCGATAAGGTCAGTGTTAGAGTACGTTTAGGGTTAGGTTAATGTTAGGGTTGTGGTTAGGGTTTTGGTTAGGGTTACGGTAAGGTTTTGGGGTAGGCTGAGGGTTAATTATGGTTCGGATTATTGTTAGGGTTAGGGTTTAACATTAGTGTTACGGTTAGTGTAGGGTTAGTGTTACGGTTAGGTTTAGGGTTAGGGTTAGTGTTAGGGTGGGGTTAGGGTTAGGGGTAGGGTTGTGGTTAGGGTTTGGGTTAGGGTTAGGGTTAGGTATAGATTTAGGGTTAGGGTTAGGTTAGGGTTCAGATTAGGGTTAGGGTTAGGGTTTAGTGTTAGTTTTAGGGTTAGTGTAGGGTTAAGTATAGGGTTAGGTTTAGGGTTTAGGTTAGGGTTAGGGTTAGGGTTAGAGTTAGGGTTAGTGTTAGGGTTAGTGTTAGGGATAGGTTCGGTTAAGATTAGGGGTAATATTAGGGTTAGAGTTTGGTTAGGATTATAGTTAGGTTAGGGTTCGGATTAGGGTTAGGGTTAGGGTTTAGGGTTAGTTTTTGGGTTAGGGTTAGGGTTAAGGTTTCAGTTAGTGTTAGGTTAGGGTTAGGGTTAGGTTTACGGTTAGGGTTTGGGTTAGATTAGGGTTCGGATTAGGGTTAGGGTTACGGTTTGTATTAGTGTTAGGTTAGGGTTAAGGTTAGGGTTAAGGATTGGGTTTTTGTTAGGTTTAGGTTTAGTTTAGGTTTATGGGTAGGGTTAGATTTAGGGTTACGGTTAAATTAGAGTTAGGTTTTGGCTTAGGATTATGTTTAGGGTTAGGGTTAGGGTTAGGTTTAGGGTTTAGGATTAGGGTTAGTGTTATGTTTAGCGTAGGGTTAGCGTTAGGGTTAAGGTAAGGGTTAGGGTTAGTGTTAGTATTAGGATTGCGTTCGGGTTAATTTAGTGTATGGGTTAGGTTAGGTTTAGGGATAAGGTTAGGTTTAGGGTTATGGTCAGGGTGTGGCTTTGGTTTAAGTTTAGGGTTAGGATTAGGGTTAGTGTTAGGGATAGCTTTAGTTTAGCGTTCGGATTAGGGTTAGGTTAAGTTTAGGTTAGCGTTCGGGTTAGGGTTTCGTTAGGGTTAGTGTTAGCGTTAGATTTAGGGTTAGGTTTAGGTTTAGGTATTTGTGTTAGGTTTAGGTTAGGGTTAATGTTAGTGTTGGTTTATGGTTAGGGTGAGGGTTAGATTTGGGTTACGTAAGGATAGGGTTAGGTGTAGGGTTAGGTCAAGGTTTAGGTTTAGGGTTAGGATTAAGTTTAGGGTTAGTGTTAGGGTTAGATTTAAATTTAGGGTTGGGGTTAGGGTTATGGTTATGTTCGATTTAGGGTTAGGGTTAGGGTAGTGTTAGGGTTAGGGTTTAGGGTTAGGGTTATTGTTAGGGTTAATATTATAGTTAGTTGAGGGTTAGGGTTCAGGTTAGTGTATGGGTTAGGGTTAGGTTAGGGTTAGGGTTTAGGAAGAGGTTTATGGTTAGGTTAAGGGAAGGGTTAGGGTTAGGGATAGTGTTAGGGTTAGGTTTTTTGTTAGGGGTAGGATTAGGATTGGGTTTAGGGTTAGGGTTAGGTTTAGGTTAGGGTTCAGCTTAGGGTTATGGTTAGGTTTAGGATTTGGGTTAGGGTTAGGGTTAAGGTTAGGGTTAATGTTAGGGTTAGGGTTACTTTAGTGTTAGGGTTAGGGTTAGGGTTTGGATGAGGTTTAGGTTAGGGTTAGAGTTAGGGTTTCGTTTAGGGTTTGGAGTTAGGGTTATATTAAGCTTAATGTTAGGGTTAGTTTACAGTTAGGGTTTGGGTTAGTGTTAATATTAGGGTTAGGGTTAGGGTTAGGGTCAGGGCTAGGGTTCTGTTCAGGTTAGGGTTATTGTGTGGCTTAGGTTTAGGGTTAGTGTTATGGTTAGGGTTAGGTTTAGTGTTAAGGTTCGGATTAAGGTTAGAGTTAGGGTTTAGAGTTAGCGATAGCGTTAGGGTTAGGGTTATTTAAGCGTTATGGTAAGGATTGGTGTTAGTGTAATGTTAGGATTAGGATTAGCGTTAGGGTTAGGGTTAGGTTTAGGGTTCGGGTTAGGGTTCGGGTTCGGGTTAGGGTTATGTTTAGAGTTAATGTTAGGGTTAGGGTTTGTTTAGTGTTAGTGTGATTGTTAGGGAAGGGTTTGGGTTAGGGTTAGGGTTAGGGTTTGGATTAGGATAATGTTAACGTAAGGTTAGGATTAGGGTTAAGTTTACGGTTAGGGTAGGGTTTGGGTTTGGGTTAGGGTTTGGGTGTGGCTTAAGGTTACGTATAGGTTTAGGGTTAATGTTAGGCTTAGGGTTACGTAATGGTTAGGATTGGGGTACGATTAGGGTTAAGGTTTTTGTTTAGGTTTAGGGTTAGCTCTAGGGTTAGGTTTGTGTTAGCATTAGGGTTCCGGTTTGTGTTAGGGTTAGCGTTAGGTTTAGGGTTAGGTTAAGTTTAGGTTTAGGGTTAGGGTTTAGGGTTAGGGTTTAGTGTTAGGCTTAGTGTTAGGGTTATGGTAAGGGTTAGTGTTTAGGGTTAAGGGTAGTGTTAGGGTTAGGGTAAGCTTAGGGTTAGGGTTAGTGTTAGAGTTAGGTTAGGGTTCGGATTGTGGTTAGCGTTAGGGTTGAGGGATAGTTTTAGGGTTAGGCTTAGGGTTAGGGTTTAGGGTTATATTTATGGTTAGTTAAGGGTAAAGATTACGGTTAGTGTTTGGGTTAGGGTAAGGTTAGGGTTATCGTTAGTGTTAGGGTTATGTTACCTTAGGGTTCGGGTTAGTGTTACGGTTAATGTTAGTGTTAGTGTTAGCGTTAGTGGTATGTTTAGGTTTAAGGTTAGGGTTAGGTTTAGGGTTTAGCATTAGGGGTAATGTTAGTGTTACGGTTAGAATTAGGGATAGGGTTAGGTTTAGGGTTTGGGTTGTGGTTAGGCTGAGGGTTAGGGTTAGGTTAGGTATCAGATTAGGGTTAGGGTTAAGGTTCATGTTTAGTGTTAGGGTTAGGGTTATGTTTGCGTTAGGGTTAGGGTTAGGGTTTAGGTTTAGCGTTAGGATTAATGTTAGAGTCAGTTTAGGGTTAGTGTTAGGGTTGGGGTTTGGGTTAGGGTAAGGTTAGGGTTAGAGTTAGGGTTAGTGTTTAGGGTTAGGGTTCGAGTTAGGGTAGGATTAGGGTTATTGTTTAGGTTTAGGTTTAGGGTTAGTGTTAGGGTAGGGATATGGTTATGGTTAGGTTTAGGTTTGGGTTAGGGTTTGTGTTAAGTTTAGGACTAGGGTTAGCGTTAGGTTAGGGTTCGGATTAGGGTTAGGGTTAGGGTTAGGATTAGTTTTAGGGTTACAGGTAGCGTTAGGGTTAGGATTAGGATTAGATTTAGGATTACAGGTAGGGTTAGGGTTAGGGTTAGGGTTAGGGTTAGTGTTAGTGTTTCTGGTTAGCGATAAGGTCAGTGTTAGAGTACGTTTAGGGTTAGGTTAATGTTAGGGTTGTGGTTAGGGTTTTGGTTAGGGTTACGGTAAGGTTTTGGGGTAGGCTGAGGGTTAACTAGGGTTCGGATTATTGTTAGGGTTAGGGTTTAACATTAGTGTTACGGTTAGTGTAGGGTTAGTGTTACGGTTAGGTTTAGGGTTAGGGTTAGTGTTAGGGTGGGGTTAGGGGTAGGGGTAGGGTTGTGGTTAGGGTTTGGGTTAGGGTTAGGGTTAGGTTTAGATTTAGGGTTAGGGTTAGGTTAGGGTTCAGATTAGGGTTAGGGTTAGGGTTTAGTGTTAGTTTTAGGGTTAGTGTAGGGTTAAGTATAGGGTTAGGTTTAGGGTTTAGGTTAGGGTTAGGGTTAGGGTTAGAGTTAGGGTTAGTGTTAGGGTTAGTGTTAGGGATAGGTTCGGTTAAGATTAGGGGTAATATTAGGGTTAGAGTTTGGTTAGGATTATAGTTAGGTTAGGGTTCGGATTAGGGTTAGGGTTAGGGTTTAGGGTTAGTTTTTGGGTTAGGGTTAGGGTTAAGGTTTCAGTTAGTGTTAGGTTAGGGTTAGGGTTAGGTTTACGGTTAGGGTTTGGGTTAGATTAGGGTTCGGATTAGGGTTAGGGTTACGGTTTGTATTAGTGTTAGGTTAGGGTTAAGGTTAGGGTTAAGGATTGGTTTTTTGTTAGGTTTAGGTTTAGTTTAGGTTTATGGGTAGGGTTAGATTTAGGGTTACGGTTAAATTAGAGTTAGGTTTTGGCTTAGGATTATGTTTAGGGTTAGGGTTAGGGTTAGGTTTAGGGTTTAGGATTAGGGTTAGTGTTATGTTTAGCGTAGGGTTAGCGTTAGGGTTAAGGTAAGGGTTAGGGTTAGTGTTAGTATTAGGATTGCGTTCGGGTTAATTTAGTGTATGGGTTAGGTTAGGTTTAGGGATAAGGTTAGGTTTAGGGTTATGGTCAGGGTGTGGCTTTGGTTTAAGTTTAGGGTTAGGATTAGGGTTAGTGTTAGGGATAGCTTTAGTTTAGCGTTCGGATTAGGGTTAGGTTAAGTTTAGGTTAGCGTTCGGGTTAGGGTTTCGTTAGGGTTAGTGTTAGCGTTAGATTTAGGGTTAGGTTTAGGTTTAGGTATTTGTGTTAGGTTTAGGTTAGGGTTAATGTTAGTGTTGGTTTATGGTTAGGGTGAGGGTTAGATTTGGGTTACGTAAGGATAGGGTTAGGTGTAGGGTTAGGTCAAGGTTTAGGTTTAGGGTTAGGATTAAGTTTAGGGTTAGTGTTAGGGTTAGATTTAAATTTAGGGTTGGGGTTAGGGTTATGGTTATGTTCGATTTAGGGTTAGGGTTAGGGTAGTGTTAGGGTTAGGGTTTAGGGTTAGGGTTATTGTTAGGGTTCATATTATAGTTAGTTGAGGGTTAGGGTTCAGGTTAGTGTATGGGTTAGGGTTAGGTTAGGGTTAGGGTTTAGGAATAGGTTTATGGTTAGGTTAAGGGAAGGGTTAGGGTTAGGGATAGTGTTAGGGTTAGGTTTTTTGTTAGGGTTAGGATTAGGATTGGGTTTAGGGTTAGGGTTAGGTTTAGGTTAGGGTTCAGCTTAGGGTTATGGTTAGGTTTAGGATTTGGGTTAGGGTTAGGGTTAAGGTTAGGGTTAATGTTAGGGTTAGGGTTACTTTAGTGTTAGGGTTAGGGTTAGGGTTTGGATGAGGTTTAGGTTAGGGTTAGAGTTAGGGTTTCGTTTAGGGTTTGGAGTTAGGGTTATATTAAGCTTAATGTTAGGGTTAGTTTACAGTTAGGGTTTGGGTTAGTGTTAATATTAGGGTTAGGGTTAGGGTTAGGGTCAGGGCTAGGGTTATGTTCAGGTTAGGGTTATTGTGTGGCTTTGGTTTAGGGTTAGTGTTATGGTTAGGGTTAGGTTTAGTGTTAAGTTAAGGTTCGGATTAAGGTTAGAGTTAGGGTTTAGAGTTAGCAATAGCGTTAGGGTTAGGGTTATTTAAGCGTTATGGTAAGGATTGGTGTTAGTGTAATGTTAGGATTAGGATAAGCGTTAGGGTTAGGGTTAGGTTTAGGGTTCGGGTTAGGGTTCGGGTTCGGGTTAGGGTTATGTTTAGAGTTAATGTTAGGGTTAGGGTTTGTTTAGTGTTAGTGTGATTGTTAGGGAAGGGTTTGGGTTAGGGTTAGGGTTAGGGTTTGGATTAGGATAATGTTAACGTAAGGTTAGGATTAGGGTTAAGTTTAGGGTTAGGGTAGGGTTTGGGTTTGGGTTAGGGTTTGGGTGTGGCTTAAGGTTACGTTTAGGTTTAGGGTTAATGTTAGGCTTAGGGTTACATAAGGGTTAGGATTGGGGTACGATTAGGGTTAAGGTTTTTGTTTAGGGTTAGGGTAAGCTCTAGGGTTAGGTTTGTGTTAGCATTAGGGTTCCGGTTTGTGTTAGGGTTAGCGTTAGGTTTAGGGTTAGGTTAAGATTAGGTTTAGGGTTAGGGTTTAGGGTTAGGGTTTAGTGTTAGGCTTAGTGTTAGGGTTATGGTAAGAGTTAGTGTTTAGGGTTAAGGGTAGTGTTAGGGTTAGGGTAAGCTTAGGGTTAGGGTTAGTGTTAGAGTTAGGTTAGGGTTCGGATTGTGGTTAGCGTTAGGGTTGAGGGATAGTTTTAGGGTTAGGCTTAGGGTTAGGGTTTAGGGTTATATTTATGGTTAGTTTAGGGTAAAGATTACGGTTAGTGTTTGGGTTAGGGTAAGGTTAGGGTTATCGTTAGTGTTAGGGTTATGTTACCTTAGGGTTCGGGTTAGTGTTACGGTTAATGTTAGTATTAGTGTTAGCGTTAGTGGTATGTTTAGGTTTAAGGTTAGGGTTAGGTTTAGGGTTTAGCATTAGGGGTAATGTTAGTGTTACGGTCAGAATTAGGGATAGGGTTAGGTTTAGGGTTTGGGTTGTGGTTAGGCTGAGGGTTAGGGTTAGGTTAGGTATCAGATTAGGGTTAGGGTTAAGGTTCATGTTTAGTGTTAGGGTTAGGGTTATGTTTGCGTTAGGGTTAGGGTTAGGGTTTAGGTTTAGCGTTAGGATTAATGTTAGAGTCAGTTTAGGGTTAGTGTTAGGGTTGGGGTTTGGGTTAGGGTAAGGTTACGGTTAGAGTTAGGGTTAGTGTTTAGGGTTAGGGTTCGAGTTAGGGTAGGATTAGGGTTATTCTTTAGGTTTAGGTTTAGGTTTAGTGTTAGGGTAGGGATATGGTTATGGTTAGGTTTAGGTTTGGGTTAGGGTTTGTGTTAAGTTTAGGACTAGGGTTAGCGTTAGGTTAGGGTTCGGATTAGGGTTAGGGTTAGGGTTAGGATTAGTTTTAGGGTTACAGGTAGCGTTAGGGTTAGGATTAGGATTAGATTTAGGATTACAGGTAGGGTTAGGGTTAGGGTTAGGGTTAGGGTTAGTGTTAGTGTTTCTGGTTAGCGATAAGGTCAGTGTTAGAGTACGTTTAGGGTTAGGTTAATGTTAGGGTTGTGGTTAGGGTTTTGGTTAGGGTTACGGTAAGGTTTTGGGGTAGGCTGAGGGTTAATTAGGGTTCGGATTATTGTTAGGGTTAGGGTTTAACATTAGTGTTACGGTTAGTGTAGGGTTAGTGTTACGGTTAGGTTTAGGGTTAGGGTTAGTGTTAGGGTGGGGTTAGGGGTAGGGGTAGGGTTGTGGTTAGGGTTTGGGTTAGGGTTAGGTTTACGGTTTGTATTAGTGTTAGGTTAGGGTTAAGGTTAGGGTTAAGGATTGGGTTTTTGTTAGGTTTAGGTTTAGTTTAGGTTTATGGGTAGGGTTAGATTTTGGGTTACGGTTAAATTAGAGTTAGGTTTTGGCTTAGGATTATGTTTAGGGTTAGGGTTAGGGTTAGGTTTAGGGTTTAGGATTAGGGTTAGTGTTATGTTTAGCGTAGGGTTAGCGTTAGGGTTAAGGTAAGGGTTAGGGTTAGTGTTAGTATTAGGATTGCGTTCGGGTTAATTTAGTGTATGGGTTAGGTTAGGTTTAGGGATAAGGTTAGGTTTAGGGTTATGGTCAGGGTGTGGCTTTGGTTTAAGTTTAGGGTTAGGATTAGGGTTAGTGTTAGGGATAGCTTTAGTTTAGCGTTCGGATTAGGGTTAGGTTAAGTTTAGGTTAGCGTTCGGGTTAGGGTTTCGTTAGGGTTAGTGTTAGCGTTAGATTTAGGGTTAGGTTTAGGTTTAGGTATTTGTGTTAGGTTTAGGTTAGGGTTAATGTTAGTGTTGGTTTATGGTTAGGGTGAGGGTTAGATTTGGGTTATGTAAGGATAGGGTTAGGTGTAGGGTTAGGTCAAGGTTTAGGTTTAGGGTTAGGATTAAGTTTAGGGTTAGTGTTAGGGTTAGATTTAAATTTAGGGTTGGGGTTAGGGTTATGGTTATGTTCGATTTAGGGTTAGGGTTAGGGTAGTGTTAGGGTTAGGGTTTAGGGTTAGGGTTATTGTTAGGGTTAATATTATAGTTAGTTGAGGGTTAGGGTTCAGGTTAGTGTATGGGTTAGGGTTAGGTTAGGGTTAGGGTTTAGGAATAGGTTTATGGTTAGGTTAAGGGAAGGGTTAGGGTTAGGGATAGTGTTAGGGTTAGGTTTTTTGTTAGGGTTAGGATTAGGATTGGGTTTAGGGTTAGGGTTAGGTTTAGGTTAGGGTTCAGCTTAGGGTTATGGTTAGGTTTAGGATTTGGTTTAGGGTTAGGGTTAAGGTTAGGGTTAATGTTAGGGTTAGGGTTACTTTAGTGTTAGGGTTAGGGTTAGGGTTTGGATGAGGTTTAGGTTAGGGTTAGAGTTAGGGTTTCGTTTAGGGTTTGGAGTTAGGGTTATATTAAGCTTAATGTTAGGGTTAGTTTACAGTTAGGGTTTGGGTTAGTGTTAATATTAGGGTTAGGGTTAGGGTTAGGGTCAGGGCTAGGGTTATGTTCGGGTTAGGGTTATTGTGTGGCTTAGGTTTAGGGTTAGTGTTATGGTTAGGGTTAGGTTTAGTGTTAAGTTAAGGTTCGGATTAAGGTTAGAGTTAGGGTTTAGAGTTAGCGATAGCGTTAGGGTTAGGGTTATTTAAGCGTTATGGTAAGGATTGGTGTTAGTGTAATGTTAGGATTAGGATTAGCGTTAGGGTTAGGGTTAGGTTTAGGGTTCGGGTTAGGGTTCGGGTTCGGGTTAGGGTTATGTTTAGAGTTAATGTTAGGGTTAGGGTTTGTTTAGTGTTAGTGTGATTGTTAGGGAAGGGTTTGGGTTAGGGTTAGGGTTAGGGTTTGGATTAGGATAATGTTAACGTAAGGTTAGGATTAGGGTTAAGTTTAGGGTTAGGGTAGGGTTTGGGTTTGGGTTAGGGTTTGGGTGTGGCTTAAGGTTACGTTTAGGTTTAGGGTTAATGTTAGGCTTAGGGTTACGTAAGGGTTAGGATTGGGGTACGATTAGGGTTAAGGTTTTTGTTTAGGGTTAGGGTAAGCTCTAGGGTTAGGTTTGTGTTAGCATTAGGGTTCCGGTTTGTGTTAGGGTTAGCGTTAGGTTTAGGGTTAGGTTAAGATTAGGTTTAGGGTTAGGGTTTAGGGTTAGGGTTTAGTGTTAGGCTTAGTGTTAGGGTTATGGTAAGGGTTAGTGTTTAGGGTTAAGGGTAGTGTTAGGGTTAGGGTAAGCTTAGGGTTAGGGTTAGTGTTAGAGTTAGGTTAGGGTTCGGATTGTGGTTAGCGTTAGGGTTGAGGGATAGTTTTAGGGTTAGGCTTAGGGTTAGGGTTTAGGGTTATATTTATGGTTAGTTTAGGGTAAAGATTACGGTTAGTGTTTGGGTTAGGGTAAGGTTAGGGTTATCGTTAGTGTTAGGGTTATGTTACCTTAGGGTTCGGGTTAGTGTTACGGTTAATGTTAGTATTAGTGTTAGCGTTAGTGGTATGTTTAGGTTTAAGGTTAGGGTTAGGTTTAGGGTTTAGCATTAGGGGTAATGTTAGTGTTACGGTTAGAATTAGGGATAGGGTTAGGTTTAGGGTTTGGGTTGTGGTTAGGCTGAGGGTTAGGGTTAGGTTAGGTATCAGATTAGGGTTAGGGTTAAGGTTCATGTTTAATGTTAGGGTTAGGGTTATGTTTGCGTTAGGGTTAGGGTTAGGGTTTAGGTTTAGCGTTAGGATTAATGTTAGAGTCAGTTTAGGGTTAGTGTTAGGGTTGGGGTTTGGGTTAGGGTAAGGTTAGGGTTAGAGTTAGGGTTAGTGTTTAGGGTTAGGGTTCGAGTTAGGGTAGGATTAGGGTTATTGTTTAGGTTTAGGTTTAGGGTTAGTGTTAGGGTAGGGATATGGTTATGGTTAGGTTTAGGTTTGGGTTAGGGTTTGTGTTAAGTTTAGGACTAGGGTTAGCGTTAGGTTAGGGTTCGGATTAGGGTTAGGGTTAGGGTTAGGATTAGTTTTAGGGTTACAGGTAGCGTTAGGGTTAGGATTAGGATTAGATTTAGGATTACAGGTAGGGTTAGGGTTAGGGTTAGGGTTAGGGTTAGTGTTAGTGTTTCTGGTTAGCGATAAGGTCAGTGTTAGAGTACGTTTAGGGTTAGGTTAATGTTAGGGTTGTGGTTAGGGTTTTGGTTAGGGTTACGGTAAGGTTTTGGGGTAGGCTGAGGGTTAATTAGGGTTCGGATTATTGTTAGGGTTAGGGTTTAACATTAGTGTTACGGTTAGTGTAGGGTTAGTGTTACGGTTAGGTTTAGGGTTAGGGTTAGTGTCAGGGTGGGGTTAGGGGTAGGGGTAGGGTTGTGGTTAGGGTTTGGGTTAGGGTTAGGGTTAGGTTTAGATTTAGGGTTAGGGTTAGGTTAGGGTTCAGATTAGGGTTAGGGTTAGGGTTTAGTGTTAGTTTTAGGGTTAGTGTAGGGTTAAGTATAGGGTTAGGTTTAGGGTTTAGGTTAGGGTTAGGGTTAGGGTTAGAGTTAGGGTTAGTGTTAGGGTTAGTGTTAGGGATAGGTTCGGTTAAGATTAGGGGTAATATTAGGGTTAGAGTTTGGTTAGGATTATAGTTAGGTTAGGGTTCGGAATAGGGTTAGGGTTAGGGTTTAGGGTTAGTTTTTGGGTTAGGGTTAGGGTTAAGGTTTCAGTTAGTGTTAGGTTAGGGTTAGGGTTAGGTTTACGGTTAGGGTTTGGGTTAGATTAGGGTTCGGATTAGGGTTAGGGTTACGGTTTGTATTAGTGTTAGGTTAGGGTTAAGGTTAGGGTTAAGGATTGGTTTTTGTTAGGTTTAGGTTTAGTTTAGGTTTATGGGTAGGGTTAGATTTAGGGTTACGGTTAAATTAGAGTTAGGTTTTGGCTTAGGATTATGTTTAGGGTTAGGGTTAGGGTTAGGTTTAGGGTTTAGGATTAGGGTTAGTGTTATGTTTAGCGTAGGGTTAGCGTTAGGGTTAAGGTAAGGGTTAGGGTTAGTGTTAGTATTAGGATTGCGTTCGGGTTAATTTAGTGTATGGGTTAGGTTAGGTTTAGGGATAAGGTTAGGTTTAGGGTTATGGTCAGGGTGTGGCTTTGGTTTAAGTTTAGGGTTAGGATTAGGGTTAGTGTTAGGGATAGCTTTAGTTTAGCGTTCGGATTAGGGTTAGGTTAAGTTTAGGTTAGCGTTCGGGTTAGGGTTTCGTTAGGGTTAGTGTTAGCGTTAGATTTAGGGTTAGGTTTAGGTTTAGGTATTTGTGTTAGGTTTAGGTTAGGGTTAATGTTAGTGTTGGTTTATGGTTAGGGTGAGGGTTAGATTTGGGTTACGTAAGGATAGGGTTAGGTGTAGGGTTAGGTCAAGGTTTAGGTTTAGGGTTAGGATTAAGTTTAGGGTTAGTGTTAGGGTTAGATTTAAATTTAGGGTTGGGGTTAGGGTTATGGTTATGTTCGATTTAGGGTTAGGGTTAGGGTAGTGTTAGGGTTAGGGTTTAGGGTTAGGGTTATTGTTAGGGTTCATATTATAGTTAGTTGAGGGTTAGGGTTCAGGTTAGTGTATGGGTTAGGGTTAGGTTAGGGTTAGGGTTTAGGAATAGGTTTATGGTTAGGTTAAGGGAAGGGTTAGGGTTAGGGATAGTGTTAGGGTTAGGTTTTTTGTTAGGGTTAGGATTAGGATTGGGTTTAGGGTTAGGGTTAGGTTTAGGTTAGGGTTCAGCTTAGGGTTATGGTTAGGTTTAGGATTTGGGTTAGGGTTAGGGTTAAGGTTAGGGTTAATGTTAGGGTTAGGGTTACTTTAGTGTTAGGGTTAGGGTTAGGGTTTGGATGAGGTTTAGGTTAGGGTTAGAGTTAGGGTTTCGTTTAGGGTTTGGAGTTAGGGTTATATTAAGCTTAATGTTAGGGTTAGTTTACAGTTAGGGTTTGGGTTAGTGTTAATATTAGGGTTAGGGTTAGGGTTAGGGTCAGGGCTAGGGTTCTGTTCAGGTTAGGGTTATTGTGTGGCTTAGGTTTAGGGTTAGTGTTATGGTTAGGGTTAGGTTTAGTGTTAAGTTAAGGTTCGGATTAAGGTTAGAGTTAGGGTTTAGAGTTAGCGATAGCGTTAGGGTTAGGGTTATTTAAGCGTTATGGTAAGGATTGGTGTTAGTGTAATGTTAGGATTAGGATTAGCGTTAGGGTTAGGGTTAGGTTTAGGGTTCGGGTTAGGGTTCGGGTTCGGGTTAGGGTTATGTTTAGAGTTAATGTTAGGGTTAGGGTTTGTTTAGTGTTAGTGTGATTGTTAGGGAAGGGTTTGGGTTAGGGTTAGGGTTAGGGTTTGGATTAGGATAATGTTAACGTAAGGTTAGGATTAGGGTTAAGTTTAGGGTTAGGGTAGGGTTTGGGTTTGGGTTAGGGTTTGGGTGTGGCTTAAGGTTACGTTAAGGGTTAATGTTAGGCTTAGGGTTACGTAAGGGTTAGGATTGGGGTACGATTAGGGTTAAGGTTTTTGTTTAGGGTTAGGGTAAGCTCTAGGGTTAGGTTTGTGTTAGCATTAGGGTTCCGGTTTGTGTTAGGGTTAGCGTTAGGTTTAGGGTTAGGTTAAGATTAGGTTTAGGGTTAGGGTTTAGGGTTAGGGTTTAGTGTTAGGCTTAGTGTTAGGGTTATGGTAAGGGTTAGTGTTTAGGGTTAAGGGTAGTGTTAGGGTTAGGGTAAGCTTAGGGTTAGGGTTAGTGTTAGAGTTAGGTTAGGGTTCGGATTGTGGTTAGCGTTAGGGTTGAGGGATAGTTTTAGGGTTAGGCTTAGGGTTAGGGTTTAGGGTTATATTTATGGTTAGTTTAGGGTAAAGATTACGGTTAGTGTTTGGGTTAGGGTAAGGTTAGGGTTATCGTTAGTGTTAGGGTTATGTTACCTTAGGGTTCGGGTTAGTGTTACGGTTAATGTTAGTATTAGTGTTAGCGTTAGTGGTATGTTTAGGTTTAAGGTTAGGGTTAGGTTTAGGGTTTAGCATTAGGGATAATGTTAGTGTTACGGTTAGAATTAGGGATAGGGTTAGGTTTAGGGTTTGGGTTGTGGTTAGGCTGAGGGTTAGGGTTAGGTTAGGTATCAGATTAGGGTTAGGGTTAAGGTTCATGTTTAGTGTTAGGGTTAGGGTTATGTTTGCGTTAGGGTTAGGGTTAGGGTTTAGGTTTAGCGTTAGGATTAATGTTAGAGTCAGTTTAGGGTTAGTGTTAGGGTTGGGGTTTGGGTTAGGGTAAGGTTAGGGTTAGAGTTAGGGTTAGTGTTTAGGGTTAGGGTTCGAGTTAGGGTACGATTAGGGTTATTGTTTAGGTTTAGGTTTAGGGTTAGTGTTAGGGTAGGGATATGGTTATGGTTAGGTTTAGGTTTGGGTTAGGGTTTGTGTTAAGTTTAGGACTAGGGTTAGCGTTAGGTTAGGGTTCGGATTAGGGTTAGGGTTAGGGTTAGGATTAGTTTTAGGGTTACAGGTAGCGTTAGGGTTAGGATTAGATTTAGGATTACAGGTAGGGTTAGGGTTAGGGTTAGGGTTAGGGTTAGTGTTAGTGTTTCTGGTTAGCGATAAGGTCAGTGTTAGAGTACGTTTAGGGTTAGGTTAATGTTAGGGTTGTGGTTAGGGTTTTGGTTAGGGTTACGGTAAGGTTTTGGGGTAGGCTGAGGGTTAATTAGGGTTCGGATTATTGTTAGGGTTAGGGTTTAACATTAGTGTTACGGTTAGTGTAGGGTTAGTGTTACGGTTAGGTTTAGGGTTAGGGTTAGTGTTAGGGTGGGGTTAGGGTAGGGGTAGGGTTGTGGTTAGGGTTTGGGTTAGGGTTAGGGTTAGGTTTAGATTTAGGGTTAGGGTTAGGTTAGGGTTCAGATTAGGGTTAGGGTTAGGGTTTAGTGTTAGTTTTAGGGTTAGTGTAGGGTTAAGTATAGGGTTAGGTTTAGGGTTTAGGTTAGGGTTAGGGTTAGGGTTAGAGTTAGGGTTAGTGTTAGGGTTAGTGTTAGGGATAGGTTCGGTTAAGATTAGGGGTAATATTAGGGTTAGAGTTTGGTTAGGATTATAGTTAGGTTAGGGTTCGGATTAGGGTTAGGGTTAGGGTTTAGGGTTAGTTTTTGGGTTAGGGTTAGGGTTAAGGTTTCAGTTAGTGTTAGGTTAGGGTTAGGGTTAGGTTTACGGTTAGGGTTTGGGTTAGATTAGGGTTCGGATTAGGGTTAGGGTTACGGTTTGTATTAGTGTTAGGTTAGGGTTAAGGTTAGGGTTAAGGATTGGGTTTTTGTTAGGTTTAGGTTTAGTTTAGGTTTATGGGTAGGGTTAGATTTAGGGTTACGGTTAAATTAGAGTTAGGTTTTGGCTTAGGATTATGTTTAGGGTTAGGGTTAGGGTTAGGGTTAGGTTTAGGGTTTAGGATTAGGGTTAGTGTTATGTTTAGCGTAGGGTTAGCGTTAGGGTTAAGGTAAGGGTTAGGGTTAGTGTTAGTATTAGGATTGCGTTCGGGTTAATTTAGTGTATGGGTTAGGTTAGGTTTAGGGATAAGGTTAGGTTTAGGGTTATGGTCAGGGTGTGGCTTTGGTTTAAGTTTAGGGTTAGGATTAGGGTTAGTGTTAGGGATAGCTTTAGTTTAGCGTTCGGATTAGGGTTAGGTTAAGTTTAGGTTAGCGTTCGGGTTAGGGTTTCGTTAGGGTTAGTGTTAGCGTTAGATTTAGGGTTAGGTTTAGGTTTAGGTATTTGTGTTAGGTTTAGGTTAGGGTTAATGTTAGTGTTGGTTTATGGTTAGGGTGAGGGTTAGATTTGGGTACGTAAGGATAGGGTTAGGTGTAGGGTTAGGTCAAGGTTTAGGTTTAGGGTTAGGATTAAGTTTAGGGTTAGTGTTAGGGTTAGATTTAAATTTAGGGTTGGGGTTAGGGTTATGGTTATGTTCGATTTAGGGTTAGGGTTAGGGTAGTGTTAGGGTTAGGGTTTAGGGTTAGGGTTATTGTTAGGGTTAATATTATAGTTAGTTGAGGGTTAGGGTTCAGGTTAGTGTATGGGTTAGGGTTAGGTTAGGGTTAGGGTTTAGGAATAGGTTTATGGTTAGGTTAAGGGAAGGGTTAGGGTTAGGGATAGTGTTAGGGTTAGGTTTTTTGTTAGGGTTAGGATTAGGATTGGGTTTAGGGTTAGGGTTAGGTTTAGGTTAGGGTTCAGCTTAGGGTTATGGTTAGGTTTAGGATTTGGGTTAGGGTTAGGGTTAAGGTTAGGGTTAATGTTAGGGTTAGGGTTACTTTAGTGTTAGGGTTAGGGTTAGGGTTTGGATGAGGTTTAGGTTAGGGTTAGAGTTAGGGTTTCGTTTAGGGTTTGGAGTTAGGGTTATATTAAGCTTAATGTTAGGGTTAGTTTACAGTTAGGGTTTGGGTTAGTGTTAATATTAGGGTTAGGGTTAGGGTTAGGGTTAGGGTCAGGGCTAGGGTTATGTTCAGGTTAGGGTTATTGTGTGGCTTAGGTTTAGTGTTAGTGTTATGGTTAGGGTTAGGTTTAGTGTTAAGTTAAGGTTCGGATTAAGGTTAGAGTTAGGGTTTAGAGTTAGCGATAGCGTTAGGGTTAGGGTTATTTAAGCGTTATGGTAAGGATTGGTGTTAGTGTAATGTTAGGATTAGGATTAGCGTTAGGGTTAGGGTTAGGTTTAGGGTTCGGGTTAGGGTTCGGGTTCGGGTTAGGGTTATGTTTAGAGTTAATGTTAGGGTTAGGGTTTGTTTAGTGTTAGTGTGATTGTTAGGGAAGGGTTTGGGTTAGGGTTAGGGTTAGGGTTTGGATTAGGATAATGTTAACGTAAGGTTAGGATTAGGGTTAAGTTTAGGGTTAGGGTAGGGTTTGGGTTTGGGTTAGGGTTTGGGTGTGGCTTAAGGTTACGTTAAGGGTTAATGTTAGGCTTAGGGTTACGTAAGGGTTAGGATTGGGGTACGATTAGGGTTAAGGTTTTTGTTTAGGGTTAGGGTAAGCTCTAGGGTTAGGTTTGTGTTAGCATTAGGGTTCCGGTTTGTGTTAGGGTTAGCGTTAGGTTTAGGGTTAGGTTAAGATTAGGTTTAGGGTTAGGGTTTAGGGTTAGGGTTTAGTGTTAGGCTTAGTGTTAGGGTTATGGTAAGGGTTAGTGTTTAGGGTTAAGGGTAGTGTTAGGGTTAGGGTAAGCTTAGGGTTAGGGTTAGTGTTAGAGTTAGGTTAGGGTTCGGATTGTGGTTAGCGTTAGGGTTGAGGGATAGTTTTAGGGTTAGGCTTAGGGTTAGGGTTTAGGGTTATATTTATGGTTAGTTTAGGGTAAAGATTACGGTTAGTGTTTGGGTTAGGGTAAGGTTAGGGTTATCGTTAGTGTTAGGGTTATGTTACCTTAGGGTTCGGGTTAGTGTTACGGTTAATGTTAGTATTAGTGTTAGCGTTAGTGGTATGTTTAGGTTTAAGGTTAGGGTTAGGTTTAGGGTTTAGCATTAGGGATAATGTTAGTGTTACGGTTAGAATTAGGGATAGGGTTAGGTTTAGGGTTTGGGTTGTGGTTAGGCTGAGGGTTAGGGTTAGGTTAGGTATCAGATTAGGGTTAGGGTTAAGGTTCATGTTTAGTGTTAGGGTTAGGGTTATGTTTGCGTTAGGGTTAGGGTTAGGGTTTAGGTTTAGCGTTAGGATTAATGTTAGAGTCAGTTTAGGGTTAGTGTTAGGGTTGGGGTTTGGGTTAGGGTAAGGTTAGGGTTAGAGTTAGGGTTAGTGTTTAGGGTTAGGGTTCGAGTTAGGGTAGGATTAGGGTTATTGTTTAGGTTTAGGTTTAGGGTTAGTGTTAGGGTAGGGATATGGTTATGGTTAGGTTTAGGTTTGGGTTAGGGTTTGTGTTAAGTTTAGGACTAGGGTTAGCGTTAGGTTAGGGTTCGGATTAGGGTTAGGGTTAGGGTTAGGATTAGTTTTAGGGTTACAGGTAGCGTTAGGGTTAGGATTAGATTTAGGATTACAGGTAGGGTTAGGGTTAGGGTTAGGGTTAGGGTTAGTGTTAGTGTTTCTGGTTAGCGATAAGGTCAGTGTTAGAGTACGTTTAGGGTTAGGTTAATGTTAGGGTTGTGGTTAGGGTTTTGGTTAGGGTTACGGTAAGGTTTTGGGGTAGGCTGAGGGTTAATTAGGGTTCGGATTATTGTTAGGGTTAGGGTTTAACATTAGTGTTACGGTTAGTGTAGGGTTAGTGTTACGGTTAGGTTTAGGGTTAGGGTTAGTGTTAGGGTGGGGTTAGGGTAGGGGTAGGGTTGTGGTTAGGGTTTGGGTTAGGGTTAGGGTTAGGTTTAGATTTAGGGTTAGGGTTAGGTTAGGGTTCAGATTAGGGTTAGGGTTAGGGTTTAGTGTTAGTTTTAGGGTTAGTGTAGGGTTAAGTATAGGGTTAGGTTTAGGGTTTAGGTTAGGGTTAGGGTTAGGGTTAGAGTTAGGGTTAGTGTTAGGGTTAGTGTTAGGGATAGGTTCGGTTAAGATTAGGGGTAATATTAGGGTTAGAGTTTGGTTAGGATTATAGTTAGGTTAGGGTTCGGATTAGGGTTAGGGTTAGGGTTTAGGGTTAGTTTTTGGGTTAGGGTTAGGGTTAAGGTTTCAGTTAGTGTTAGGTTAGGGTTAGGGTTAGGTTTACGGTTAGGGTTTGGGTTAGATTAGGGTTCGGATTAGGGTTAGGGTTACGGTTTGTATTAGTGTTAGGTTAGGGTTAAGGTTAGGGTTAAGGATTGGGTTTTTGTTAGGTTTAGGTTTAGTTTAGGTTTATGGGTAGGGTTAGATTTAGGGTTACGGTTAAATTAGAGTTAGGTTTTGGCTTAGGATTATGTTTAGGGTTAGGGTTAGGGTTAGGGTTAGGTTTAGGGTTTAGGATTAGGGTTAGTGTTATGTTTAGCGTAGGGTTAGCGTTAGGGTTAAGGTAAGGGTTAGGGTTAGTGTTAGTATTAGGATTGCGTTCGGGTTAATTTAGTGTATGGGTTAGGTTAGGTTTAGGGATAAGGTTAGGTTTAGGGTTATGGTCAGGGTGTGGCTTTGGTTTAAGTTTAGGGTTAGGATTAGGGTTAGTGTTAGGGATAGCTTTAGTTTAGCGTTCGGATTAGGGTTAGGTTAAGTTTAGGTTAGCGTTCGGGTTAGGGTTTCGTTAGGGTTAGTGTTAGCGTTAGATTTAGGGTTAGGTTTAGGTTTAGGTATTTGTGTTAGGTTTAGGTTAGGGTTAATGTTAGTGTTGGTTTATGGTTAGGGTGAGGGTTAGATTTGGGTACGTAAGGATAGGGTTAGGTGTAGGGTTAGGTCAAGGTTTAGGTTTAGGGTTAGGATTAAGTTTAGGGTTAGTGTTAGGGTTAGATTTAAATTTAGGGTTGGGGTTAGGGTTATGGTTATGTTCGATTTAGGGTTAGGGTTAGGGTAGTGTTAGGGTTAGGGTTTAGGGTTAGGGTTATTGTTAGGGTTAATATTATAGTTAGTTGAGGGTTAGGGTTCAGGTTAGTGTATGGGTTAGGGTTAGGTTAGGGTTAGGGTTTAGGAATAGGTTTATGGTTAGGTTAAGGGAAGGGTTAGGGTTAGGGATAGTGTTAGGGTTAGGTTTTTTGTTAGGGTTAGGATTAGGATTGGGTTTAGGGTTAGGGTTAGGTTTAGGTTAGGGTTCAGCTTAGGGTTATGGTTAGGTTTAGGATTTGGGTTAGGGTTAGGGTTAAGGTTAGGGTTAATGTTAGGGTTAGGGTTACTTTAGTGTTAGGGTTAGGGTTAGGGTTTGGATGAGGTTTAGGTTAGGGTTAGAGTTAGGGTTTCGTTTAGGGTTTGGAGTTAGGGTTATATTAAGCTTAATGTTAGGGTTAGTTTACAGTTAGGGTTTGGGTTAGTGTTAATATTAGGGTTAGGGTTAGGGTTAGGGTTAGGGTCAGGGCTAGGGTTATGTTCAGGTTAGGGTTATTGTGTGGCTTAGGTTTAGTGTTAGTGTTATGGTTAGGGTTAGGTTTAGTGTTAAGTTAAGGTTCGGATTAAGGTTAGAGTTAGGGTTTAGAGTTAGCGATAGCGTTAGGGTTAGGGTTATTTAAGCGTTATGGTAAGGATTGGTGTTAGTGTAATGTTAGGATTAGGATAAGCGTTAGGGTTAGGGTTAGGTTTAGGGTTCGGGTTAGGGTTCGGGTTCGGGTTAGGGTTATGTTTAGAGTTAATGTTAGGGTTAGGGTTTGTTTAGTGTTAGTGTGATTGTTAGGGAAGGGTTTGGGTTAGGGTTAGGGTTAGGGTTTGGATTAGGATAATGTTTACGTAAGGTTAGGATTAGGGTTAAGTTTAGGGTTAGGGTAGGGTTTGGGTTTGGGTTAGGGTTTGGGTGTGGCTTAAGGTTACGTTTAGGTTTAGGGTTAATGTTAGGCTTAGGGTTACGTAAGGGTTAGGATTGGGGTACGATTAGGGTTAAGGTTTTTGTTTAGGGTTAGGGTAAGCTCTAGGGTTAGGTTTGTGTTAGCATTAGGGTTCCGGTTTGGGTTAGGGTTAGCGTTAGGTTTAGGGTTAGGTTAAGATTAGGTTTAGGGTTAGGGTTTAGGGTTAGGGTTTAGTGTTAGGCTTAGTGTTAGGGTTATGGTAAGGGTTAGTGTTTAGGGTTAAGGGTATTGTTAGGGTTAGGGTAAGCTTAGGGTTAGGGTTAGTGTTAGAGTTAGGTTAGGGTTCGGATTGTGGTTAGCGTTAGGGTTGAGGGATAGTTTTAGGGTTAGGCTTAGGGTTAGGGTTTAGGGTTATATTTATGGTTAGTTTAGGGTAAAGATTACGGTTAGTGTTTGGGTTAGGGTAAGGTTAGGGTTATCGTTAGTGTTAGGGTTATGTTACCTTAGGGTTCGGGTTAGTGTTACGGTTAATGTTAGTATTAGTGTTAGCGTTAGTGGTATGTTTAGGTTTAAGGTTAGGGTTAGGTTTAGGGTTTAGCATTAGGGGTAATGTTAGTGTTACGGTTAGAATTAGGGATAGGGTTAGGTTTAGGGTTTGGGTTGTGGTTAGGCTGAGGGTTAGGGTTAGGTTAGGTATCAGATTAGGGTTAGGGTTAAGGTTCATGTTTAGTGTTAGGGTTAGGGTTATGTTTGCGTTAGGGTTAGGGTTAGGGTTTAGGTTTAGCGTTAGGATTAATGTTAGAGTCAGTTTAGGGTTAGTGTTAGGGTTGGGGTTTGGGTTAGGGTAAGGTTAGGGTTAGAGTTAGGGTTAGTGTTTAGGGTTAGGGTTCGAGTTAGGGTAGGATTAGGGTTATTGTTTAGGTTTAGGTTTAGGGTTAGTGTTAGGGTAGGGATATGGTTATGGTTAGGTTTAGGTTTGGGTTAGGGTTTGTGTTAAGTTTAGGACTAGGGTTAGCGTTAGGTTAGGGTTCGGATTAGGGTTAGGGTTAGGGTTAGGATTAGTTTTAGGGTTACAGGTAGCGTTAGGGTTAGGATTAGATTTAGGATTACAGGTAGGGTTAGGGTTAGGGTTAGGGTTAGTGTTAGTGTTTCTGGTTAGCGATAAGGTCAGTGTTAGAGTACGTTTAGGGTTAGGTTAATGTTAGGGTTGTGGTTAGGGTTTTGGTTAGGGTTACGGTAAGGTTTTGGGGTAGGCTGAGGGTTAATTAGGGTTCGGATTATTGTTAGGGTTAGGGTTTAACATTAGTGTTACGGTTAGTGTAGGGTTAGTGTTACGGTTAGGTTTAGGGTTAGGGTTAGTGTTAGGGTGGGGTTAGGGGTAGGGGTAGGGTTGTGGTTAGGGTTTGGGTTAGGGTTAGGGTTAGGTTTAGATTTAGGGTTAGGGTTAGGTTAGGGTTCAGATTAGGGTTAGGGTTAGGGTTTAGTGTTAGTTTTAGGGTTAGTGTAGGGTTAAGTATAGGGTTAGGTTTAGGGTTTAGGTTAGGGTTAGGGTTTTGGTTAGAGTTAGGGTTAGTGTTAGGGTTAGTGTTAGGGATAGGTTCGGTTAAGATTAGGGGTAATATTAGGGTTAGAGTTTGGTTAGGATTATAGTTAGGTTAGGGTTCGGAATAGGGTTAGGGTTAGGGTTTAGGGTTAGTTTTTGGGTTAGGGTTAGGGTTAAGGTTTCAGTTAGTGTTAGGTTAGGGTTAGGGTTAGGTTTACGGTTAGGGTTTGGGTTAGATTAGGGTTCGGATTAGGGTTAGGTTTACGGTTTGTATTAGTGTTAGGTTAAGGTTAAGGTTAGGGTTAAGGATTGGGTTTTTGTTAGGTTTAGGTTTAGTTTAGGTTTATGGGTAGGGTTAGATTTAGGGTTACGGTTAAATTAGAGTTAGGTTTTGGCTTAGGATTATGTTTAGGGTTAGGGTTAGGGTTAGGGTTAGGTTTAGGGTTTAGGATTAGGGTTAGTGTTATGTTTAGCGTAGGGTTAGCGTTAGGGTTAAGGTAAGGGTTAGGGTTAGTGTTAGTATTAGGATTGCGTTCGGGTTAATTTAGTGTATGGGTTAGGTTAGGTTTAGGGATAAGGTTAGGTTTAGGGTTATGGTCAGGGTGTGGCTTTGGTTTAAGTTTAGGGTTAGGATTAGGGTTAGTGTTAGGGATAGCTTTAGTTTAGCGTTCGGATTAGGGTTAGGTTAAGTTTAGGTTAGCGTTCGGGTTAGGGTTTCGTTAGGGTTAGTGTTAGCGTTAGATTTAGGGTTAGGTTTAGGTTTAGGTATTTGTGTTAGGTTTAGGTTAGGGTTAATGTTAGTGTTGGTTTATGGTTAGGGTGAGGGTTAGATTTGGGTTACGTAAGGATAGGGTTAGGTGTAGGGTTAGGTCAAGGTTTAGGTTTAGGGTTAGGATTAAGTTTAGGGTTAGTGTTAGGGTTAGATTTAAATTTAGGGTTGGGGTTAGGGTTATGGTTATGTTCGATTTAGGGTTAGGGTTAGGGTAGTGTTAGGGTTAGGGTTTAGGGTTAGGGTTATTGTTAGGGTTCATATTATAGTTAGTTGAGGGTTAGGGTTCAGGTTAGTGTATGGGTTAGGGTTAGGTTAGGGTTAGGGTTTAGGAATAGGTTTATGGTTAGGTTAAGGGAAGGGTTAGGGTTAGGGATAGTGTTAGGGTTAGGTTTTTTGTTAGGGTTAGGATTAGGATTGGGTTTAGGGTTAGGGTTAGGTTTAGGTTAGGGTTCAGCTTAGGGTTATGGTTAGGTTTAGGATTTGGGTTAGGGTTAGGGTTAAGGTTAGGGTTAATGTTAGGGTTAGGGTTACTTTAGTGTTAGGGTTAGGGTTAGGGTTTGGATGAGGTTTAGGTTAGGGTTAGAGTTAGGGTTTCGTTTAGGGTTTGGAGTTAGGGTTATATTAAGCTTAATGTTAGGGTTAGTTTACAGTTAGGGTTTGGGTTAGTGTTAATATTAGGGTTAGGGTTAGGGTTAGGGTCAGGGCTAGGGTTCTGTTCAGGTTAGGGTTATTGTGTGGCTTAGGTTTAGGGTTAGTGTTATGGTTAGGGTTAGGTTTAGTGTTAAGTTAAGGTTCGGATTAAGGTTAGAGTTAGGGTTTAGAGTTAGCGATAGCGTTAGGGTTAGGGTTATTTAAGCGTTATGGTAAGGATTGGTGTTAGTGTAATGTTAGGATTAGGATAAGCGTTAGGGTTAGGGTTAGGTTTAGGGTTCGGGTTAGGGTTCGGGTTCGGGTTAGGGTTATGTTTAGAGTTAATGTTAGGGTTAGGGTTTGTTTAGTGTTAGTGTGATTGTTAGGGAAGGGTTTGGGTTAGGGTTAGGGTTAGGGTTTGGATTAGGATAATGTTAACGTAAGGTTAGGATTAGGGTTAAGTTTAGGGTTAGGGTAGGGTTTGGGTTTGGGTTAGGGTTTGGGTGTGGCTTAAGGTTACGTTTAGGTTTAGGGTTAATGTTAGGCTTAGGGTTACGTAAGGGTTAGGATTGGGGTACGATTAGGGTTAAGGTTTTTGTTTAGGGTTAGGGTTAGCTCTAGGGTTAGGTTTGTGTTAGCATTAGGGTTCCGGTTTGTGTTAGGGTTAGCGTTAGGTTTAGGGTTAGGTTAAGATTAGGTTTAGGGTTAGGGTTTAGGGTT